>NW_009259707.1:2455458-2476920 GCF_000687185.1 Egretta garzetta | reverse complement strand
AACCCTTCACTCCTGAATAAAGTCTTTCACACCCTTTTGTTTTGAGAGGTAATTTCTGCAGACTATTGCTCTCTGTTACAGCCCCATCAAGTGATGAAAAATTCCCAACAAAATATTTCCACTTCCTACATGGGTTTTTGTTTCCACCAGAAGCACTTCCCATCCATCTGATGTGCTCCTTCTGTGCGCTGGGTCCCACTTTGCACCTGGAAGCAGTCTTTCAAGAGTTCCTACAGCACCAGGATAGCCTTGTTTCACCTCATGAATCTCCAAAGAATGCCCCAGAACATATAAATATACAGGAAAACCAATACGAGAAGTAAAAATGACCAAGGAGAAAGGTGAGAACTGAGCACAGCCCAGTTCTTATTACAGAGAGTCTACATTGGTGAAGCACCCGGGTTCATAAAAGTAGAAAGGAGAGGGAAGGTTGCAGGTAGTAGTCAGGGACTTGTGATAACAAAGTCTGCTCCTTGATCAGCAAAACGCTTTGTGCAATCTTTGTGAATAACCTGAAGTGCATCCATCTCATCTCCTTTTAACTGACCAAATGTTAGCTGACCTAAACAAAGCATTCACGATCCCACTATCGCGGATGGGGAAAGAGAGGTGCTTGCGAGCGGTGATCTGTTAGACACCTATTGAGGATAAAATGAATTGCCTAGAGGTGTGCTTTTCCTTCCACATTGAATCTAGAGGGAATCCAGCTGTTTAGTTTAGACAGACACCTGACCTTGGATAGCTAAAGCAGATATGTCCAGGCAGAATTCACACACCTGAATTCAGCCACTATATGCTCCCCTGCCTAATTGAGCAGAACTGGACACCATGTCACTCGTGTTGGTTAGAGTATTTTTAAGCAGATGAAGGGAAGAGAAGGGAGAGTCTCTCTCCAAGACCTATTTCATGGAGCCCTGCGTCACTGCAGCCCTGAGCTGGGTCTCACAGCCTGCCAATCCTCGCCACACTTCATCACTTGAGTATGCCCTCAGATCTGGCCCTTACTTCTCCTTTCTGAGTTAGGAAAAAGTGCTACTTTTCTCCCCTAGAAGGAAGTTGAGAGAAGAAATACTCAACAATATGAAATGCAGGCCATATGAGTACATAACACACGATGTGTTCAACCTGTGCTTGTGCAAATTCCTGAGCTAGAGCTTACACCCTGAAGTTGAAAACTACAACAAATGGAGTTTATTCTGATATCTTTCTCTCTTTAATTGTTCTGTACCAGGAGTGCCATACTGCACATTGCTGGCACATCTCTCTATTATAACTGGTGTCCTAACCCCCTGAGTGTCCTAAACCCCTGGGTGACCTGCTGTCTTCTGCACCCAACACCAGAGGCTGTTGGGAGTGTTGCCGTCCCTGGACTTCATGCATAGGAAATTAAGATACTCAGCATTTAAAAAAAAACGGGATAAATGACAGAATAATGGGCTTCTGTGTGGTGGTATCTGTGGATTGTAGGTATTCCTGTTTTCGTATGGTAATCTCTAGGCATGCCGGGCTTTGCTCCCTTAGCTGCAGACTACCAAAAAGGAACACTAGTCAATGTTACCTACTTCCCTCCAAGAGAAGGCATGCAAATTTCTAGCAAGACTTTGGCGAAAATCCGTTAAGCCTGACAGGGAATATGTTGATCTGAAAGCTCACTGGCTTTGTTTATGAAGTGTGTGAAACAATTTCTGTCCCCACGTCTGTGCCCATTCTACTCCCATGACAATGTGGCTTGATAACGTACTTATTTTCCTTTTTTAAAGGAGACTTTTCCTCTCATTTGTTGCAATATGGAAGTTTCACAGAGGCAGAAGGGAAAAGGTATTATAAAAGAGAAACTGTACAACTGGCTTCACGCAAAATGTTACTGAAAATATAAAGTGGAATTGGGGGAAAATATTATTTCTTCTAGCTCTTTCAGTTTCACCACTTCTTGGTGGCATGTGCTAACGGTAGCCAGTAAATCAAGCTGCAGCAGAAGCATTTTGAGTTTTAGGAAGTTGATGGATCCCTTTAAAACGTGTATGGTAATGCTCCTTCCATGTTTGTGTCAGAGTGAGCTGAGCAAAACCAGGCGGAATTGCTCCAACTGCTTGCAGAAAAACTAGGACTCTGTGTAACACGACCTGTGCTTCTCACAGCTAATCAGCATTAGATGATGAACATTGTTGAAACAGCCTGAGATTTATCAGCATGAAACTGTACTCGCTGTGATATAAAAGCCAAAGATAAAATATTGCAGCCGGTAATAATTCATCTCACTGAAAAACAGCTGTGCCAGAATGCCTGTGCTCTGGTTAGACAACACACGGCTACAAAAAAAGAAAAACCGGTAAGGAAAAGTGTGAAAACGCACTTTGGCAGTGCAAATCTACCCAAGTTTGGCACTGTTAAAATTAGAAGGGAAAGGAGGAGATCTGAGCTTTGCTAAAATCAGCGGATGTTTCTGAGAAAACTCCCATTGATTTCAGTGGGGCCAGGATTTCACCCCCAAGTCAGTATTCACATTCCCTTCCCTCTCCGGTTTTCTTTCTTGTAAAATGGCCTTTTACATGTTCTGTATTAAAGAAGTGTTTGAATGAGTCTGCCCCCTCCCAGCCTCTTGCCAGCTGCAATCAAAGGTCTGCCTTGTTCTGATGGCTTGCTGTTTGGAAGGGAAAAAGTAAAGTTATTCATCCATTAATCATATTTTCAAATGCTAGGTAAGAACAAAGTATTATTGTTGGAAAGACTGCCTTTAGAATGGGTTCACTTTGGGAACAGGCTTTGGGTCTTTTTGTTTTATTTCACTTTTAAATTCAAATCCAGTGAAAAACTGCTGCATTAGTATGTATTTTCCTGCATTTTTTCAAGCTAAAGACCTTTGGCCAATGTATTTTTTTAAAAAAAACCCTAATGTTTTGCTGCACGATTGGAATGCTGCTTCTGTTTCTTGTTTTTAAGAGGGAATACTGTCAATACACCAGTGGAGATACTTTAACACTAAGTGCCCAGCCAGAATGATTTTGTTATTTTTATTGTTTGAGCCTGAGGCTTGGATGATAGACAAAGAATTTGAGGACATGAGAAAATTTCTAGTATGGGAGAAGTGAGACTACTCTATAAAAAAATATTGGTTTTGTACACAATTTCTTTATTGCACAATTGACTGCAGAGGCACATCAGTTTAGCTCAAATAGCAAGATCTTGGAAAAAACAGACCAAGTGGAGCAGCAGGTCCAGTTAAGCCAGCTGCCACCTCCTGCTGGTAGCCCACTAAGAGTCAATGCTGTGCTCTCTGGTGGGACGCGCTACCTTTGGGCTCCAGCCAACTTACAAAACTCATCTCACTTGTGCTGGGGAGCAGAATATCGGAGCTCTCTGCAGATCTGAACAGAGCAGACCACAGTCTAGTGGCAAGACTGTAACTGCTGGAGAACAGAGAGACATGCGGAGGCGCCAGCTGTGGTGTCTGAAGACATTAAGCCTTCCAAGGCATCCATGCAGGGACAGTAAGCCTCGAGATAAGACAGGCATGTGTGCAGACGATTTGGTATTTTACATTCATTTTTTCTTCCACTTAAGTTACGTGCTGTTCTTCACATGAAGGGTGGAGTAAACTTGTTCCTAAGAGTGGTGTCTTGGCGCTATCTACACTCATGGTCACAGCCCCCACCAGCACAAGCCTGGAGAGCTCAGCCAGACATATTAATCAAGGACGACCACCATGGCAGTGGGTCCCCATTGCGGGTGAGGTTGGACATGTGGGGGCACCCTCAGAGGCCATGTCTGTACTCATAAATGGGACAGGACCACAGGATGTTCCCAGGCATTGAGACTCAGTCAACCACACTGGCTGGTCATCCACACGCTGATTAGGGCTCTCCCACCTGGGCATGGCTTGGGAGCAAATCCTCTCCCTAGGAAATGTTTTGGATGTGGCCACTGGGTTTCAGAGGCCAAGAGTGTGTAATGGCCCCAGCACAGCCCCAGGGCCGCATCTCTGGCAGGACCATTGCGGGGCGTACTGCACGCACTGTCACGACAGAGCCCGAGAGACAGCCCTGGGATGGGAGCCAACTTGCCTGGGTCCAACAGCCTGATTGGCATCTGATGTAAATACCCACCTCTCAGCTAAAGTTGGTGGATCTCCAGCAGCTTTGGACCCACTAAGGACCCACCCTTTTGCCCTTGAAATCCTCACTTGGGGATTGAGTCCAATCCCAAACACCTTGAAGTGGGCTGACCTTTCCTACAAGCCTTGGCTTTGGGTCAGGTCTGAGGAGTCCTGCTCCCCAAGGATGCCAGGGACCCGTGATCCTGTCAAAGCCCATGGAGCAATGGTCGCTCAGCATTCTGAAAAAAACCCTTCTTGCATTTAATTTCCTAAATAATGCAATAGTAAACAAACTCTGTTGCAAAATATCATAGCTTTAGTTCTCGGGCTAAAAGTAAATTAATATTTCTTACCTTTGTGTCATATTCTGTGATCCTTGGATTAAAAAGCCTTTCATTATAGGAATATTTATATTAAAAATGCATGTGTCAATGCATCCAAACAAATGTACACACATGCACAAACAATCTTATTTTTCCAAAGAGGTCTTCTTTTATTGGCTTCATTTGAAAATTAATGCTCTCATGAGATGAGGTTAAAAGTAATTTAATGTAACAATAGCCTGATAATTGGCACTTGGCAGTTATTGCTAATGCTGTTTTACAGGCTAGTTCTGACGAATTCCTGCTTTGACACCCAGTTACGTCTCAGTGCTTCGCTTTCTTTTCCCTTTTCACACAGCTGCTGTAATCCATAACAAGTGATTGTTTAAACATGAAATCAGCAAGCATCGCCTGTAATTTGCCTTTCTTTCTTTCATGGCCATTAGGAAATGGTCTGAAAGAGGGAGAAAAAAGTAAAATGTTCCTTCTGTCCTCTTTTTTTTTTTTTTTTTCACTATCTATTCATTTTCCAAATATTCATCATAAAGGAGGAAATGCTGATGGAGGGGGAAAAAAAACAACCCACCCTAATCAAAAGCTTTCTGCCTGAAGTCATTCAGTTTGCTATTCAAACCAGGAAAGTGTCTATAGTTAGACATGGTTGTGTTCCTTGAGAACATGAAAACATGACAGCGTATTATTAGTGCAGAAACTAAAGAGCAGCTGTTAGTTAGCACCTGGTTCCCAACACAGGCTGGAAATACAAAGAGAGACGCTCTGCGTGTGCCCTGGCAGCAAGAAGAGAACAAACATCTTAAAATACGTTCTTCCCGTAAGAGAGCAGCGCTCCCCTCATGATGTCTACACAGAGCCCTGAGGAGCTGTTGCAAAGGGAAGGTGAAAAGGAGAAAGGGGCCCAAGGGACAGTGAAAACCAAAATAAGTCACTGCCTTACCTTGCTGCAGCGTGGTGCTGCCTCTGCTTGTGGGTCTGCGAACGAGAGAGGACAGGGCCGGACTTGCTGCTTTATTGGATTGCCCAAACTATGTGTTTAGTAATTAGACAGTTAGGCATTCGTGCTTCAGATGAGCTATAAATATAATATCTCCAAAGTACCAGCCATCTGCAGGAGATAAGGACCGCAGCACCTCTGTGCTACCAGCCTTTTAAGGCATCGCAGCAGGAGCAGCAGCAAGGCCCCCGATGGAAAGGGCTGCCGCTCTCCTGGGCAGCCCAGCCCTTCGCTTTGCTCCATTTGGGAGTGCCCGAGCTTAAAATACACTCACCTGCCGTAGGGAGGTCCTGCGAGGGACCCCAAGGAGCTGGCGTTACTTCAGGGTGGGATATTTTGGCTGAGCTATAAGCAACTCCAATTTCTCCATCAGGTTATTTGTCAGGGCTCTGGGATTGACACAAGCACCCTAGGAAGTGCTGACTGCTCTGCAGATGTAACAAACTCCAACTCCCTTTTGCCTGTCTGTCTGTCCGTCTGTCCATCCCAGGTGTGCAGCCTCGTTGCAGGGGAGCCTGTGCCTTGTGTCCTGCCTCATTTTAGCCCTGCACCATCTCATGGAGGGGGAGGTGGTGCCAGTGCTACCGTTGCACAGCAAAAAAGACAGCAACTTCAGAGACAAGCCTGAGGTCACAAAATAAATCTGCGTGGGCAGCGGGGTTGTAGCTGGGGAGCAAGCTCTCTGCTCGGGGCTTCCTTCCCACTGCAACGCAGGTGTCATGCTGGGTGAAGGGGACACTCGTGCATGTAAAGAGCAAGAGATTCGAGATGGAAAGAAGCTCTTCTGGCAGCTCCCATGGGCCGCATCTCGCTGGCTCCGGAGGAAAACCTGCCCGAGCTAGGCTCGGTGCAGAGGTGGGGTTACAACCTCTCCATCTCCTTGTCAGTGCTGGGCTCAGCTCCGCGTTTTGATGGACTTCTGCAGAGAAAGTTGCAGGAGAGACGTGGCCCTTGACCCACAGTTGAACTATTTTAACGTGGGGTTTTTTTAAGGGGAGGAGAAGGAAAACCTCTCTTTAAGGCAGGGAGGTGAAGAAATAGCATCAGGGAGCCTCCGCATGCAGGCAAGTGACTCTCTCCATTACACAGCAGCATACTTATCTGAAGAAGTACTGTGCCGTTAAACTGAGATTGCCTGTTGTTCCTCCTCCTGGCTGAAACAGGAGTATTTGCTGAGGGATTCGATTTCTTTGCTGGATTTATTTATTACTTCCACGGTCCTGAAGGACCCCCTTCCCTACATCTCCCTTTTCTCTCTCTTCAGAGTGCTGATGGAGTAATAGTCTTTAGGAGATAGATAGTGTTACCTCCCAGCTTGTCTCAGAGATGGTCGTTTGGATAGCAAGCATGGGTCAAGCCGTGGGGACTGGATACTGACACAAACCGTGTGCCAGGCTTTCCGACAGGACAAACTGATTTATGGCTTGACATGGAGCCCAGTCAGGTTTTATGGTTTTAACTCCAAACCAATGAGAAGTTGGCATCTGGAGGGTTTGTCCTACCATAAAAAAGCTCATAACAACATGTCCTCAGCCTCTGCCAAGCAACATGATTTGAAAGCCTGAGTGAAGTCTCCTGGGGCAAATGACTTTCACCCATCTGCTTTTGTCCACACAGAGATGCCCGGCTTCTGAGCGCCATGGGCAAGGAGTGTGGTCCAGAGACTCACGTTGGGGAGATCCCACAGATTCCTGGTGGAAATATCATTCATCCTAGAGCTAGGAGCCTTTTGCCACATGCTCTTTTAGCTACCGTGTAAACAGCCCTTTCTCACTTCCTAGAACAATAAACAGTCAGGAAAAGCTGTATAAGCAGCAAAAATGCGGTAGTTAGGACATATGTTTGGACAGCTCTGGAAAGCCTCAACCTTTTTATGTTAGCCAATTTTTTTGTTTGCATGATTCAAAGGTCCAGGTGACATTGTAGAAACAACCTGGATGAAAGATGGTTGTCCCCAGCCCCGGTCCAGGCTGTTCTGGGCACTAATGACATGTTTAATCCCCAGGTGTCAGCCTGATTACAGAGCGCATTTGGATCTGGTGTAAACACTGAGCAACTGGGGACCAGCTTGGGGTAAATGTGGCCTCCCAGCACACTTCATCTAACTGCTTGAGAAGGTGGATCACAGATCTGTTAAGGAAAACATTACTCCTTTTCTCTCTGAAAAAAGCAAATGTCCCGTAAAGCTGGTTGCTGCCCCGCTGTCCCTCTAATTAAACTCTCCCCGTTTCATTTTAGGTATCGCTTTACTCTTCGATGAGGCTTGCCAGGGAAAGGTGGGCTCCTTCAAAGAGGATGCCATCAGAAGGCTGAAGCATCAGCAACAGGTCAGGCTGCTGGGCCTGATCCTGTGCTCCCCGCAGCAGGCAGCAGCCGAGCCGCTCCCCTGAGATGGGCAGGGAAATGTCCCCAGGCTCAGGGCACCGGCACTTCTGAGATACAAAAGACTGGCTGGCTAACGATGGAGGAGCGCTATTCCTGTGGATGTTGTCAGGCTTCTGAACTTTATAGCAGCATCGGAATTTAGCCCTTTAAAAAGAGGGTCGGGGGCTGAAGCTCTGTGGCACAAAGCAGCTGTGGCATGGTTGGGCCCCTTTGCCATCTCTATGGGTCTGCAGCACCAGATTCATCCCTGCTGCTCCCACGACTAATGCACGGGAAGGAAGCAAAGCAAGAATTTCAGCCAATTCTCTACTCCAAGGGAATGGGAGGTGTGCGTGCTAGAAGAGCTCCTTTAGAACCACAGAATCATTTGGGCTGGAAAAGACCTTTAAGAGCATCGAGTCCAACTGTTCTTTTGAAACGCAAAGGAAATGCTGCAAGCTTTAAAGCACAGCCCCCTGTGGAAACCATACCAAGGTCCTGTTAACCATATTGTTACACTGAGGTTAGAAGTTTTACCACTGATCCCTCACAATCAGGATTTGCCCTGCTGTTCTCTGCAAAGCACAGAAGATGCCAGAGTCTGGGTATCCAAGAAGGATGTAAATCTTCAGGGTGGCTTTAACAAAAAAAAGCTCACCAGCTTGCACCAGTATTGCCTTTTCTAAAGGAAGAGCTCTACTGACAGATATTCATGGGAATCTGACCTTCCTGTCCTGACATTTGTGTTCATGGTAGGTTGCACAGGGATTAAAACGGTGTTAGGATGTTCTTGAGCCTTTAATCTAATTTGGGGGATTTAAAGGTAGGTTCTGTACATATGATATTGACTGCCAGAGACTTAGTAGCAGAGCCAGAAGGGAAGAGGGAGCCTGTGGAGAATTTGCCAGTAGTCAATATTTTGCAAACGCTTTACATTCAGACCCTCGTGGTGAGGAAGATGGGATTAGCATTTGCTGCTATGAACCGGGGATTTGGCTGTGCTAGCAAGGCATCAGCCCACCTGCTTCTTCTCCCCCTTCACAGCCACAGTACCTTCCAAATAAGACATTTGCACAGGAAACACCAAATCCAGCTGTGCCATGCCTGGAGGAAGAGCATGCACAAGCACTGACCCTCATGCCAACCCGTGGGTACTCAGCTTTTTGCCAGGAGGCACGCAGGGCACCAGAAGCATTGCGCATCTTCGGGCCTTCCCATGCCTGTGAAAATGCTTGCGGCAGGCAGCGTTTGGGCTCTGGCAGCGGTGGCCTCAGGGATGCCAGTGACCCCCAGGCCCCTGGGGAGGGAGGAGCACCTGGGGGACCCCAGCCCCAGCTCCCTCCCAGTGGGCGGCTGTCCTCGCTGCCTCCACTGTGCCCAGGCTCTGGAGCACAGATGAGGTGGAGATGCCTTCATATGAAGCAGCAAAGCATGTGTGACTTCCAAGGGCCTCATCTCTGTCTCATTCCCCCTCCTGCCCCTTGTTTTGAGCCGAGGCTCCAAGAAGATGTCATCACTGCAAAGCTATGCGCAGGCCTGAGGGTGGGCTGAAACGCTCGGAGCCCTGTGACCTCTGCCTTTCCCGCGGGCGCTGCCATCAGCAGTTCACCTCACCTACGTTTTGCCATGAAAAGCTGGCATCTAGTGTAAGCCGGTTGGTTATCTGTGCACTTTCTTTGGTGGGTGGAGGTGCCTGTCTCCCGCCACTGACTAGAATCATAGAATCATTTAGGTTGGAAAAGACCTTTAAGATCATCAAGTCCAACTGTTAACCTAACCCTGCCATCCCACCACTAAACCACAGGGGGAGTGGACTACAGGGGGAGAGGAGATGGCTCACACCCGGCAGCTAACTTCTGGTGCCTGAGGTTATGAGAAATGCACCTCACTCAGCTGAGATGCCCTTGCTGTGCATAGTGTGCCTCAAAAACGCCTGCCTTGGGCCAGATGTAGGTTAGCCTAGCCCATTTTCTTGCCTCCAGCGACGGCCAGTAGTTCATGTTTGGGAATATATATTCCCCAGAACAATTTCCTGAATTCTCCCAGGTGCTGGTTTGGGGACTCTCTGAGACAGAAGCAAACTATTTTTAATGACCTTGATGGATTTTTTTTTTTTTTCCTCTTTCCGTGAATTTCTCCAGCTGTTTCTTAATCCAAGCACTCCGGGTGTGTTGGTCCATCCCATGCCCAGTTTCTGAAGCTTGCACCCCCAGGCCTGGGGGCTGGCACAGGCTCAGAGCAGAGGTAGGAGCTCTCCCGCCAGCACAAATACCACATTTGAGTGAATTATGCAGAATGAGCCTTAGTTTGAAAATTCAGACACCCAGCTCTCCAAAACCTCTAAACTCAAAATCTGCATGGAAAACCTAGGATGCTTTCCCCTTTCTCCCCCTCTCCCACTCACACCGAGGGAGATTAATCCAGTCCCCATCCTGCGCTGCTGCCTTTCTGCCCCTATTTAATGGCCCCATAGCTCAGGGTTCACTTTGCAGATGTGGTGATACAGCGCTGACAACTGCCTTGAGGAAAGAGAGGACTGGATGGTGCCTCTTTAGCCAGAGGGACCTTTGATATATTTTCAGAGTGCAAACAAGGTTGGAAAAGCAGGAATCATTTCTTCTTCACGCCTCCATTTATCTGCCCAGCAAATGTTACAGCTCGCAAAAGGCCACTGCTCTTAGCAGCTGTTTCGTGGCCCCACCTCTGCCCTTTCCCATTTTGGCTGAAATACCCATTCACTCCTCTGTAGCTGCTGTTTTTGGATCATGCTAAGACTTCTTCAGTCCAAAACTAAATCTACCCTCATAAGCCACCAAACTAAGTCCTGATAAAGCTAAGCAGGCTTCATTTAACAGCAAGCTGAGATATAACTGTTTGTGGGTTGCGGTGGCAAAGGGATCCAAGTGATTGCCTGAGTTCAAAGCAGATGGGAGAAGCAATCCCAGTAACACCAAATTTCAGTGCCCCATTTGCACGCTTACCTGCCCGTTTGAATTAATGTCCTTACCACGCTGTGCCTAACTCTGCTAGTGAGCATGTGTACACATACAAAAGAAACTTTCGGGACTCCTTTTAGGAGCAAGGTATTTCTCATGAGATAACTGTTCTATGAGAGAAGTACCATGCCGTGAACCCAGCAGTGAGAGTCGAGAATTGCCACCAGCAAAATTAAGTAGGCAAGAGCCCAGTCTGCTTCGCCTGCTCCCAAGTATAAGGGTGCTTGTAGGAATAAGGAATTTCAGCCTAAGCCATTTTATTTTGGCACGTATAGAGACTAAAGCAGGCTTTTGTAATAGAAGCTGTTGATTGCCTTAAGCATAGGTGCAATTGCCAGCCCGCCCGTAATAAGTAATAATAATCCCAGCTCTGGCATTAATTCATTGTGTGACCTTGGACATGACACTCACATCCACATTATCAACCCTGGCAAGTGCATGCAAGTCCCACTGAAGGACAGAGGAGCTGCAAGTGCCAAGCACTTAAAAAAAAAAAAAAAAAAAATCAAATTAAGCTCTCTGGTGCTCAGGTTTCCCACTTGTAGAGGAAATTATGAGAGAGAGCATTGCTGAGAACAAGATCTGAAAAATAGACTGAGATCATAAAAAGACCCCAAGCCTTAGAGGACTAAGAATTTCCCAGAGCTCCACAGCCATTAGAAGGATCCTTCTGGCAGGAGCACGTTTCCCAGCAAAAAGCCCCCAGACTGGCCGTGATAGCCCTTTCCCTCCATCTTCTGCCTCAGGATTCATGCTGGGTGGGGGGCACATGGTCTCAAGCAGAGGTGATCCAGCACCCCAGAATTGACCTGGCTGCACGTACGACATTGCAATCAATAGGCTTTTCTTAGCAGGACGTCAGCCTTCACTTGCAAAACTAGCATGACATTATATTACTGTCAAAGGCACTTCCCAAAACAATGCAGAAATAGAAACTGGGATAATGCAGCTGGCAGTGGTGATAAATCTAAAATCTTCCCCAGAATACTTAAGCCTTGTATCATCTCTGCACACCGTGGAATAGGGCAGTGCCCCCTCTTTTTGGCATTGCCTTGGTGTAAGTCTGGAGGCTCAGGTTAGCTTGCTGAAGGCCATCATGTGCAACTTGAAACAAGCCCAACAATATTAAAAAGTTATGTTTGTAAAGAGCAGCTGTTGGTGTTACGGTGTATATCCTTCCCCTGGAGACATAATCAGCTGCGTAACCGGTAACTCAATCTTTGCTAGCGGGTTGTTGCGTTGCTGATAGAAATGCAGCTCAGGGCTACCATGTATCTTTTAGGCTATTTAGCACAATGTGAAAAATTTCACTGGAGAGCCTAGATTAGCCTGGACGCAAGCACCAAAATTAGTGTCAAACCTGACACCTACCAATTCCCCGTACCCAGATCCTGCGTGCGACGAATGTTTGTTTCCTCTCTTCGTTGAGTCACTGATTTCCCTTTGTTCTCATCCATAAGGTAAAAAGTCTTCACCTGATTACATTAATACTTTATCTGTTTCAGTGATGCCTTTTGTGAGAGCTCATGGTGATTTTGCTGGTGGCTGAAAAAAGCTATCTGTATTAAAACTGGCACCCTAATTTCATGGCCGAGTTTGACAGAGAATATGACATTTACCAGGAGGACAGCTCTTTATGATACCTCGGTTAAACAGCAGAGCTACTTCTATCATCATCATCAGAGCTGCTCAGATTTTTCAAAAGCAATTCAAAGACAAATAATCAGTTCTGTGGCCATGCGTTAATTTGAAAGTCTCGACAGACACATTTAGCCATTAAGTTGTGGGAGCGCAGAAAGCAAAACCAACGCATGCTGAAGAAGGAAGCAACAGGTCTTTGCTGCGTGTGTCTCATCAGCTGAGCCTGGCCAAGTTGTTAGTCACACACTGATCAAAATACACAGAGAGATCACTGATTTTCAGATTGTTAGGAAAAAAACCACAGTGCCTTTTTCATCCTTTAAAAAGATACACATACATACAATGTGACTGGAGAACAGTGAGATCAGAGTCTTTATGCAAAATCCGCACTCTGGTTTTGCACATTTCCTATGAATTTGCTGATCTGTTTCAAATTGCTGCCTCTATGCCTCACAAAACCATCATCCAATGTAATGCTAGACCACCTTAGCGTTACCGTCATTTTCTTTGCCTTTTCCCCATGTTCCACCATCTCTTCTCCTCTTGGCTGCTACGGCTGGTGTGCCACCATCTCTCCCCAGCTTCCTTTCTGCCCCGGGCATCTGCAGTCCCAGTGCATGGCCTGCCAACCTCCCCTCTCCACTCAAGCCACAAAACCTGCAAGCTAATCCTGCCACCCTCCACCTCCTTAGCACCCTTGCCACCACTTATCTCCCCTCAAGGATTAGCAGGTGTTTCCTCCAAACACCTGCAGTTTCCCCCTCCCTCCCCCCTTCATCTCATTCCCCGTACCTCCCCTCTTAACTTGATGTCCCTATGGCCCATTAGTCGTCTTCATTTTCAGCTGACAAATGTTTTCACCTTATTCCTCCTTCATTAAGCCCCACGCAGGCGTGTGCCTCTGGTGCTTTTTTGGCAAGGGTGCACCAGCCCAAGGCGAGAGATGAAGCCTTCTGTTGCAGTTGTTTTACGGCTCTGCTGCTGGGCTGGAGGACGCCCTAGCCTTGCTGGCAGGGGTCTTGTGGAAAGCAGTTCGAATCGATTAATCACCCAGACACACAAAGTGTGCCCAGCACCAGCCATAAGGGCAGCTGCTGAGCATAGCCCAAGCACCTCTTGGAAAACACTCCTGTAAAGCAAATCTGCCATTTAATTTTTGGGCGTGAGCACTAAATATTCTGGAGAGCGCCCTGCTAAGATGGAGATGAGAGGTTCACACCCCTCTTTCATCTGTGATTGCACTAAACTTGGCTCCTGCTCAGCAGACAGCAGCATTTCTATCTTTTAGGAAGAACATGCTCCTTTGCAAGAGTGTATCAAGAAGGCAGCATTTTTCTGAGTCCCTGCATGAGCCTCAGGCATCACCCATCGTTTGCAATTGAGCTTGGGCCTGAAGAGGTTTGATGATACCTTCCAAATCTAAAGGAGTATAAAAAGAAAGGCCTCCTAGAACAAAGGGAGATGAACAAGTTGAAAGAAAGAGAAGTTGTTATCTTTGCCTTGCACACTGAAATGCTTTTAGGGCATCCAGCTCTGTGCATCATTGCAACAAATCCTAAAACAACATCAGATCCCAAACCTGTGGGCTCTTTGGCTCTGATTCTGCTTTGGTCCTGATTTATCCTTGTGCACAGGAAGGGCTCCAGAGGCAACTTTGCCTTCTGGAGATCAAATTTTCAGAAAAGCAAATATTGAATTGTATAGAATTAATTAATAAAATCTAATAGGTTGGGGGACGACCTAACCAATTCTGATTCTATATCCTAAAAAAAAAAAAGAAAAATCTGAGTGCTGCAGAAGAGGTGTGAATTTACTCTACAAATTTACTCTACAGCTGGGTGTCAAAACAGCACAGAAGGTGCCTGCTCCTCCGTAAAGCTGCGGGATGTTTCCAGGATGGCTTGTGCAGGGCCATGGGAGAGCATCAGTAGGAGCTCACCTGGGCACTTAACCAGCTCAGGTGCTCTTTTCATTCCCCTGATTTCTGGCATCTGGACCTGACCTGAAAAGATTAAGGATCAAAAGCTGAGCTCTATGATAGACCCCCAGCGTAAAAGCCCTTCTTATGGGGTGTCCCACTGCCCCAGCCCCAGCAGGAGAAGCCCCTCACTCCCCAACCTCTTCTGCAGCTTTGCCCCAGGGCCAGGTCCAGCACCCCTGGGACTGCTGCCAGCCCAGGAGGAGCTACTCTGCAGTCACAGCCATGTGCCACCAAACGTGGTGTAAAGTCACTGCCCTGTCTATAAAAGAGGGTTGCACCACCTCCATTACATGCTGCAGGGCACTGTGGCTCGAGGGAGGAGGACGAGGATGAGGAAGGCGTGGTAGGGGAGGCCCAGGAGATCCCAGAAACAGAGTTCCCAAAGTCCCCTTTCTGGCACAGTTGCGTTAAAGGACCGAATAGAGAAGCCTTGCAAATGTGTGACCTATTGCTGCTATGACGGGAGGTGATTTGCATCATCTCTCAATGCGACTGTGAGTATCAGAGCATTTCTGATCCCTTTCAAACATGGTCAAATTGCTCAGCTTTTTCTTGGTAGCTCGGTAGATTTGAATGCCAGAGTCTTATCAAGGACAGCCCTCCTGCGTAACTGCGGCCAGACAGCAGTGCTTGGGCAAAGCAAAATAACCTGTAGGTCAAAATCATTCTTCACAGGGGTGAGATCAGGTTAGTGCCAAGGAACTCAAGATCATTCCTCCTGATGGTAATGTGACAGTGGCAGGTATGTCTGCAGTCCTGCCAAAAGAAGAAGAAACTTTTGTATGCTTGCCACCAGTGGGCAGTTTTGAAGCTTTGCAAGTGAGGATGGGCACTAGCGTCGCATACAAGATCTAAACACAGGGACTGCTTGATGCAAAGCATTGGCTACCATGGATCCTGGATTTGAGAGAACAGATGGAACATAAAACCATGTTAATAGAATATGGATTATGATAAATGACTTTGGGTTTTAATGTTTTTCAAAAATCTCTCATCCATGCTTTCAAAGGAAGAAAATGCCCTCACGGGGTATTGCAGGGACGTTGTTCATGCTGAGCATGTTCATGTCACTGTCATCCTGAAATAATTTGGTTACCATTAATTCTTATTATGCTTATATGTTTATACTACGACTGTTAGCTTATGCATATATATGAGCTGGTCTTTCGAGTATATGAAGAATTAATGCAAGGAGGCTTGAATCCTGCTCTCCCTTTGAGGAGAAGCTTTCCTTCACAGCATGTGTTAAGGTAAGCACTAGGATGGTGATATTTTTTCCCTCTCTGGGCAGGAGGAGATCCTACCTATCCAACAGGTACCAACACTTCTCAGGTGCAGGTGATGGCATGAACAGGGGAGGTTGTGAGGGGGATCTGAAACACCCCAGAGGAGAAAAGAGATGTGCAAGGACACACATATCACTGAATCAAGATCCCTCCAGTGAAACACACACTCTGGACCAGGTCTTGCTTAAAGACGAGTTTCCAGCTGAAAGGTATGTAAGTGTGCTGGGAGCTTTTTAACTGGATAAAACAGAGCGGAGTTAGAATGATCTGTCTGCAGCTGTAAGTTTTCTTTTCTTTCTGCACAGCTGCCTCTAAATAAGGAGATCGTACTGCTGATCTTTGGATTCCTGAATAAATTCATTCCTTACTTTATCTTCAAGCCTGTCTGGTGGTAGGAGTGATTTAAGGATAACTGGCAAACCACTGTCATTCCATTCCTAAAGAAATGACGATTCAGTAACCGGGGGTGGTTGGACCATTCTCCTAGAAAAGATACAAAGCCAGAGGTAGCCAGACGTTTCTCCCTGAGTTGTATGGGACATTTTGAAAGTTGATAATGAGGTTTGGAAAGGAAGTCTTCCTGGGACAGAGTCAGTCTCTGGAAAGCTAAGGAAGTGCCTCAACATGGAGTCTCCAGCAAGTTCATGGTGGTTGAATCTGGTGAGCTTCAGGCTGTAGGTGAGGCTGCCGCAGCTCCATGTTCATGGATCCAGCCTGTAGCGAGGCTGAGCACGTATTCCCAATAGGCAAATGCACACACACACACACGCACACGAGTGTGCACATCGCTGGGCACACAGATCAGCACGAAGAGGAATCAATGCCTTTATGGGCACAGCCAGCCCTCACACAAACACGAACAGCACAGACAGCCCCACACTGCTCCCCCCTCTCTGGGGGATCAGGATTGAAGTCCAGTCCTGGGATAGACACACAATGTCATGGGTCGCTCCAGGAGCTGGCCACAGACTCTCTGTCCTCTACCTGGCACCTAGCTCTGGCTCTCCTCCAGCTGCTGGCGCTTGGACCTATGAGACCTGGGGGTTCGTAGTCCCCCTCTGGGTGCTGGTACTCTCTAATCCTACTAGTCTGGTCTGAAGCTTGGTAACACTCACCCAAAATGACGCAGGACAGAGAACACACCCTCACAGAAGCCAGTTAGAAATAGGATTTAGTGAGAATATGGGATAGATGGTGGTGATGAAGCGCAGGACTCAGTCAGGCAAGTGTACACTCAGCTGGGGCCTTTTATCTCCTTTTCTCCTCTATTTCCTCATGTTTGTTTCACCCCCAATTCATCCTGATGCCTCTATTTTTCCACCTCTGGCCTTTCCTATAAGGATTCCTCCACACATTCCCACAGTCCCCTGAAAACCTCCTGTAAGAAACTTTATACAATCCTCAAATTCTCCTTCCTGTGCATACCATGCTGAGTCCTGCATCCTCTTAGGCAGTGTCTCCCTTTCCTGTGCATGGCTGTCTGACCCATTTTGGCTGTCCCATCACCATGTGTTTCACACTGGTAATGGTCTAATCATAGGGAGTTGCCGATTCTGTGGGCCCTATTTTCACTGCTCAGATCACTAGGCTGCCTCCATCTGCCATTGGTCCTTGCTGGTCTTACTGCTTGCTGTGGTTGCCCTTTACTCACATAGCACATAGAAACCTGACATTGCTCTTTGGGTGGCTAGTAAAAGTAGGGGCCATGCAGAACTTCCCATAGGGAGCCATGCTGTCTTGGCACACCTGGGTGCATGGAGGAGGTCTAAACCACTTAAAAATACTTCTTTAGCACAGAGGAATCGCTGTATCTCCAGCTCTCCTTGCATGCGTAAGACAAAGTTTCCACAAGTGAGCTTGATAGCTTCCATCTTGGAGCATCTGACTCGAAATGTGTGAAAGGAGCATAATTTCTAGAGGATTCAGATGCTAATGAAATTCAGTCCTCTGAAAGCTTCATCTTCACACAGAACAGAGTCTATCCCCTCCCCTGAAAGCACAAGTGCCACGTTTATCCTCAGCATCTCTGCCTCAGATACTCCTGGAACTGAAATAACCCTAGTTGCCATAATTTAATTAAACTGTAGGTTTAAAACGTCTGAGTGTTTTATTGAGGCTGTGTGGAAAAGATGAGCACAGATAATTGTGTTAGCTAGGAATAATGAGACAGCTTGCAGTGTAAGACTAGAAAGGCCAATGTTCGGTGTGATCCAAGCTGGCAAATCCTGAGATTACGGCATTAGGCTGGTCCTGTTGTGAACTGCTGAAGAACTGAGACTCTAAATGTTTATTTTAAAATGGGCATCCAAGGGCGTGTTCCGGATCATTTGTTACTCCCTAGCGTGATTGTGTGTATTCCCTTAATATCCACTATTGATATTAGCCCAGCCAGTGCTTGATACTGCTTGAGCAAAGCCATTTGTAAGAGGGAGAGCGCAAGAGCTGGACAACATCTAGCTCAGAGAGATGCTTAGAGCTCCTGACCACAACTAAGGAGGCTTTGGCCCCTTTTATTTATGCTTAAATGGCCTTTTTCTTTACTGACATTATGTTTATTGGCATATCGCTCAGACTGAAGAGCTCTCCTGTGAGAAAGAGGAGAGCTGTGAGGGAGCATCAGGGCAGCTGCACAAGGCTCTCTGCCTCTGAAAAAGCCGCTGGGTTTATCAGTCCCCTGTATCCTGGGTGGGGGGCTACGCCACGTGGTTCCCCCCCAGCTTCACACTTTGCTTTAGCAGCAGAGAAACCTGTGACAGGGCTGTAGCGATAGCCTTCTGCTTCGTCCTTCTGGCCACTGCAGCCCTACTGAGGGGTCTCCTCACCCTCAGCCCCTCCTGGAACCCCTGCCCAAGCAGGTGGGCAAGGCAGCAAGGTCTGATGTTTGGAGGGACGCAGCTGGAGATGGCCATTAGTGGGGAGAAAGCAGCGCCTTTATGCTTGCTTATCCCATATTGACATACTTTGAATAAAAGTATATAACGCTTGGTGGTTTTATTGACATACATTAAAGAGAGCGCCTGCCAAGCGATTGGGAAATTATAGCAGCTAATCAGTAGAAAAGCCATTAAAAGGCATTTTATCTTAAAAGTAGCAAGGTGTGAAAACTGTTTTTGTTTGTAAGGCTGATCGATTGTGCGATGTCAGTTCCAAGGCCAGATCATAAAGCAGCGCTGCTTAAGGTAATCGTTAAAGGGTAAAAATCTTGATTTTCTGACTGTTCCAAAGCTGTTATTTTTAGGGTGTGTGTTCCTGTTAAATGTATCTGTGTGCTCCTAAACCAAAGGATGTGAAAGGAAACAAATGTGAGACTTTTGTTTCACATCAGCAGCCTGGCTGATAGGACTTTCACACCGGGAGCCTGCTCTCTGGGCTCTCTCAAAAAATGGAAAAGCAAAGCTTAGTTAAGCCAGAACACAAACCAGACCATTAAGACTGACTTTGGACCAGGCCCAGATTAAACAAAAGCATGGTTCATGTTAGCCTAGATCAAACCCCTGTCTTTCCCGGAGCTTGCTCACCAGATCCTGGGATAGTTGCAGGGACTGTGATGGGTTTGTAAACTCTGCTGTCAAATCTGTGGGCTCAGGGATCGCCCCGTTACCTGGTGCTGCTGCATCGGCTGCCGGTCACCTTCTACCCCCCACGGCAGCGTCTGCCCAGCACAGCTCTGGGGAGAGGACATCCGAGCATGGCTCTGCAACCCTGTCCTGCCCCAGCGCCCCCCCGCTTTCCCCAGCCCTGGCAGCCCTGGCTGCCAGCTGGGCCGTGGACCCCGTTTCTCTGCGGCAGCTCCTGCTGCTCCGTTTCAGCTGCCTGCCAGGCCCTGAGGCCAAAGGCCCTGCAGGCTGTTCTCCTTAGCAATCACAAGAAGAATGTAACATTAAAAATAATTCAGGCATTAGATTATGAGCTGCTCTGGGGAGAAAAAACCCAACCAAACAAAAAAAAAACCCCAACAAAAGCCAAAATGCCATCATATCCTACTTCTCTCTGCCTGAACTATTTTCCTGGATCTTTCCAGGGGAAAAAGTCAGTTTATCTTTTCCCCCTTCCAGGCTGTTGGGTAGCTTTCAGGCGTGATCCAAACTCCACTGAAGTCAATGGAAAGTTTTCAAGGTCTCTGAATCAGGCCCTGAATGCAAGGTGGTAAAAAGTGTGAGCATCCTGCCTTGCACTCGGGGTGAAAACACAGGCGTCCTACAATCATCGCCTGTTAGTGCTCTGTAAGTAGCCCTCTCCCTTTCCCTGTTTCCCCATCATGTGAACAAGTCTCTCTGGTGATCAAAGAATCATAGAATCACAGAATCCTAGGTTGAAAGGGACCTCAAGAATCATCTGGTCCAACCTTTCTAGGTAAGAGCACAGTCTAGACAAGATGGCCCAGAACCCTGTCCAGCTTCTCTTCTCTTCCTTTTGAAGACCAGCAGAGAGGAGGACAGGTCTGGCTCCCTTCTAGCAATGAAGTTGCCGTTAGCAATGGGGTTGAGTGCCTCAGGAGCGGTCCTTCTCCTGGTGCTTGACTGCATAACTTCATAGGAAGCCCTGTGGCGGCGAGCCTGTAACTGTATGAACACTTTACGTGGTAACACTGTAGGTCTCTGGATAACACACCGTCTGCTTCG
Source organism: Egretta garzetta (assembly GCF_000687185.1). Lineage (NCBI taxonomy): Eukaryota > Metazoa > Chordata > Aves > Pelecaniformes > Ardeidae > Egretta > Egretta garzetta. The sequence continues at coordinate 2,456,602 of NW_009259707.1, read as the reverse complement.
GAGCAGGCTGAAGAACTCTACGTGATGTCTTCAAATAGCCACCAAAGCGTCCATTTGGCCCAGGCCCTCTGTGTGCTAAACTCGCAGCCTTTAGATTTTATTCTCTGATATGAAAACAGCATTTGATAGCAAAGTTTGACTTTTCAGAGCCAGCCTAATAGACAAGACCGTGGCTGGTGCCACAGATGGATAAACTCCTACACACTTGAGGGCCTACTGAAGTGAGCCCTTGCACCAAGGCTATTAAAGAGGCCAGATGAGGATTTGGCCATAAAACCAGCGCCACATTGCAGACAGAGCGATAGAGCCTCAGATGATGAGGACTGTTTTAAACCCTCTGATTCATTCCAGCTACCATGGGTTAGACCAGCTCTGCTTCCCAGAGCTTGCTTTGCAAATAGCCGAGGTGAAGGTTAAAGACCAGTGACTACATAAGCTCTGTTTGGTGCAGATTTTGTCAGGCAGAGCTAAGGACAAGGTTTACCAAAGCCTCTCACCAGACCTTTTCACAAAGGCATTGACTCTTGTAGCAAAACCCACACACTCCTGTCCTCACTTAGCACCCCTTTCTAGTGAAAATGAACATCTCATAGCTGTGAGGAAAACCCCACATCAAGTGGGTACTAGTTACAGCAGCCTGACTTTTCCAAAAATGATGCCTCAGGCAAGTTACAAAAATTAAATTTCTGATACCCTTTGCATTTCCCCAAAGCTGTTTTTTCATTAACTTTTTTTCCGAAGTTGTTACAGCTTCCTGAGAAATTTGGGGTCTCTGTGGCTTCCTCCAGCTTTCCTCCTCCTGACCATGGGACTCCAAATATCACAGAGCCACAGAAATGCAGGGCTGGTTCCTCTGTCCCTGGACAAGATCAGCTGCGGACATACCATTTCTGACAGATGTCCTGACAAAATGTCAGCTTGTTCTTAAGCACCCATAGCACCTGTGTGATATTCAGCAGCCTTCCTGATGTGTTTCAGCCTTTTTTACTCACAACTGTCTCAAGCCTCTAGTTCAACCCATCAATAAAATCTCCTGAGTCCTGCTGTGGTTGGTGGAGGCCCTGGAGGGTGTGGACCAGAGGTGGCTCAGGTAGGGGTGCATGTGCCCTGGGTGGGCTAGGTTAGGCAGCCTGAATACCCTGCT
>NW_009259707.1:2450729-2455210 GCF_000687185.1 Egretta garzetta | reverse complement strand
CATTCCTGCATTTTACCAGAACTATTTGGAATAAAACTCTTCTCAGGATCTTCTCCCAACCCCCACAGTGTGGTAAAAGGCAAAAGGGGTGAAGCACATCTGGCCAGCTGTGATGTGAGCACTCAAGGGTGACCAGCGGCAGCACCGCAGGTGGAGACATATAAAGATAAGCAAGAAGAGATATTCTTTTTCTTTTCCATGAAAGCTATTTGCCAAAATTCCTCTTCTTGGTACCAGTTGTTACAAAAGCTGCCCATACCCACACACCACCGCACACAAGGAAATGAGGGTCTGATCCAGGGCTAGTCCTCAGCCACCCTGCATCTTCCCTTCCCTGCTGTCAGAGTCTGGGCTGTTGTGACCTCTGCATTGTATGGCAGAAGAATCATCGTCCTTTTCTCACTATGGTGTTAATGCTGGCAGCTTCAGATAAGTAGTTGTGATTTCTTTGTGAACGGGTTAACTACACCTGCATCATTATGGCAGAGGTGAAAAAAAAATAATTTCCTAAGCGAAGGTTTTGCAACTTACTCGCTGGCATACTATGATTTCCCAGCAAGCTGGCAGCATTGTACCACACTGAGCTAAACATTTCATAGTGGCAAATAATTTTGGGTGCCTAAACAATCTTTAGAATAAAAACATTTTGTCATCCTGTAGGTGTACCCAGACAAGTAAGGTATCTGTGGGAACGGTGTTGATCCCTCGGAGAATGGCCTGTTTCTCCATAGTGCCATGGCACAGAAAGCCTCTGCCCTAAGCAGTGTCCCTGGCTTTGTTTAGGATCACTGCTGTGTACTCAAGGAAAGGCTCTTGGTTTGGATTGTCTGAGGGGGTTTATTTTATTCAATTATTATTTTGCTACTTAGACTGCACATGTTTTCATAGCCTACCCAGGTTTTGCAGTGGATCTTAAAAATATGCAGAGCTGGGGGTTTTTTTCTTTAACATGCAGTCACTTTTAGGAATCCCGCACTGTACAGCACAGTAGACAAGCAGGCAAGGCTGGGGAGCAGTGGCCTGCTGCAGGCAGCCCGTCCTGCATTGATTAATTAGTACCATTATTGATGTTGTTGTGATTGCTATTATTATAAAAACTGCTAACAATGGTAGTAAATCTAGCAGCTGGTTTAGGTTAGCTTCTATCAGCATCTCCCTTTTTAATGAAGCAAGGTCCTTGCTGAAACTGCTTCCTACTGCAGAAGGTTATTCTGAACCACTTCTTCCATCATGCTCACAACAGACACTTTCCAGATACTGTAGCTCACCAGACACCCTTTGGAAATGTCAGATATGTCTTTTGTGAAGAGCTCCCGTTTTTAACAATATATTAATATTTCAAGCAAATACTTGGCAGGTCTTCAGATTTTGCCAGTGGGTCCTAGAGCATCTTTGGAAAAAGAGGAGATTTATGGGCAGCGCTAGTGGGCGGAGGGGTGGACATCAGGCGTGTAAAAAGCATACCTTGTGGTTTTAGTGACGCATGAATTACAATCACAGATGGTAGTGGGGTGCATTCCAGTCACTGCGACAAAGATAAAATGCAAGGCAAAGATTTGCGATACTGATTATTTATGGGAGCCTGGTGTTCAACTATGCAACGCTGCTGTGGGTAGATTGCCTTTCTGAAAAAGTACCGTAACATTAGCTGTCCCCCAAAACACCCACTCAGTTATTTTTGCGCAGATGAATAGCGACACGGCAGCAGCGCTGCCTGTCGTGCCGGTGTGACTGGAGCGCAGGGCCCCTGGGGGTTGCTCCCCGCGTGCCCCAGGTAACTCGTGTTTTACTGCGCAGCCTCCACGGGAGCAGGGATGCACGTGGCTGCCCAAGACAGGGGGTCTTGGCCGTCGTGCTCCACCCGGAGTGAAACTCCAGATGGGTCCAAGTCTTCTCCTTCCTGCTCTTCCTTTTGCCCTTTCTATCCTCCCTCTCCCTTCATTCCAGATTACAGTCTGGCCTGTTTTAATGTGTCATCTGCCAGGCACCTTTTAGCTTGCTATTATCAGACAACTACTGCCTTTCCTTCACCTTGGCTGCTGGTTCTTACCCACAAACTACCTTCCCCACTAGGCTGAATGTGGTGGTTTGACCCTGGCTGGATGCCAGGGGCCCACCAAAGCTGCTCTATCGCTCCCCTCTAACCGGACAGAGGAGAGAAAAGTAAATCAAAGGGCTCGTGGGTCAAGATAAAGGTAGTTTAATAAAGGAAAAAAAAAGCAAAGGCCGCGTGTGGTAGCAAAAGGAAAGAAAACAAGATTTTATTCTCTACTTCCCATTAGCAGGTGACGTCCAGCCACTTCCCGGGAAGCAGGGCTTCAGTATACATGGTTGTTCCTTCCCAAAGACAAAAGTCACAAAAGACGAATGTCCCCCCTCCTCTTCCTTTTCCCTTAGTTTTTATATCTTAGCTGACATCACATGGTATGGAATATCCCCTTGGTTGGTTTGGGTCAGGTGTCTTAGTTACGTCCCCTCCCAAGATCTTGCCCCCTTCCAGCCCACTGGTGGTGGTGGAGGGGGGAATATTGGAGGCACAGCCTTGATGCTGTTCGCGCACTGCTCAGCAGTAGCCAAAACATTGGTGTGTTGTCATCAACCCCTTTCTACATACCAATAGAAAGCACATCCCTATGCTGCTCGACCCAATACACTAAAATAAGGTAGTTTTTTTCAGAATGTCCTTTTTTTTTTTTTTTTTTTTCATCCAGACTGGTTGCTAGGTCTGGCGTGACAGCCGGAGCAGAGCTGTAGGAACAGGGAGAGGGGACAGCTTTATAAGCCGGGTCCTGCAGCAGGGCTGTCACATGTGGGAAGCAGAGCCCTGGGCAGCAACGTGGTGGGTTAAGGGGAGCCCTTTGCCCACCCCGCTCTGCTGAGTGTGTGTAAAAGCAGGTCACCTCTAAGTATTTCAGCTATAGAAGCTGGCTTCAGCTTAAGGTTTTTCCTGAGCTGCCAGGCACGAAAGTGGGTTTTGCATCACATAAGTTTGGTTGTACAATGCAGTCATTTTATTTCCTGCAATGTAAAGTCAAATGCACACATATACAGAAGGGATGGGACCAGCTGAGGACATATAGATGCTACAGCTTAAATATCTAATATCTGATTCACCTCAGGCACCATGTACAGCCTGCAGAGTCCGGAGCACTGTTCAGCTTACCGAAAAGTATGAGGATATCTGCACTTGTTTAAACATCCTCACTTCTTTAAACAGGGAGCACTGCTAAAGCAAAACAAGACAAACCCCCAGCTATTAGCTGTAAAGAACAGTTCAGAAAAAGAGCTGCTCCAAGTCAACCTCCAGCTGGAAATCAACCCCTGGTGTTCTTCTGAGTTAGCAGAGATTGCCTTCAGAGCTGAATTCAGAGAAGGAGAAGGGCAGGAGGGCCCTCCTGTGATCCACAGATACCGTTTTACAATTTTTCCCTTTTGCCACTTTTCACGCAGCTGCAGCAGCTGCAGCAGCACAGCACCAAAGAACCTACGACACCACCTCCTAAAGCAAAGATAATCCCTGCACGCCCTGGACTGGACTGGGCTGAAACTGGCTTACAGGGTTTGAAAGCGGAGCTGCTTAAAGCATGCTAGGGGATGGCAGGTTATTTACATGTCAGAAAGCACTCCTGGTGGAGACAAGCAACCATAAACACCGACCCTTTACAAGCCTGCCTTCATGCTCAAAGAAACCTGATGCTCAGCCATGTGGAGGAATCATTTCTTTCCTCTCTGTAGCAGAAAGTTCACTGAAATGGAAAGCAGCTCTTACAGCTGAGTGCTCCAACTGGGATTATTAACTATATTTTAATCGCTGGCAGAATGATGTATTCACTTTATCTGTTATCATGTAAATACTTTGTACTAAATGCACTAAAACATCCTTTGCAAGATTAGATTGGATTAGACACATAGTATAAAAATTACTCTTAATGAAAATGTTTAGGTCTAAAAGAGGATTTAAATATTATTTTCTATCACTTTAGGGCCTTTGTATAAAGGAGAATCTGGTCCTTTATGTTTAAATGGTTTAAAGCATCCAGCTTAAACTGCATTACTCAGGAATTTCTATGTGGCCATTAACAGCCCACTCTTAATTTGAAGTGCAGAGGAAGAATAGTAATCAAACCCTGAATTTCCAGGCATTTTCTAATTCAAACCTATCTCACTTTCCTATATTAAAAGATGTGATTTATACGCTAAGTTAACAGGCTCTTAAAATCAGACACTAAAAGCAGAGGTTATAAAGCATATAGTTTACCTGAGCTGCCTCGAGGAGTCCTTCTATATCACACGCTTGCCTGGGCTGAGCCTTTAAGGCTGAGTTAATTGGGATTTAACAGGAAAACACTGCCACAAGCTTACCAGACCCTTCAAGGACACCCTCCTTCTCCGCCTGCGTCACTGCTGTCCCTGCAAGTCGGCGGTGGCCTCCTTCCCGGGGTGAGGCTCCCCCAGCCCCAGCTGGATGCCCTGTGGCTCCC
>NW_009259707.1:2447833-2450713 GCF_000687185.1 Egretta garzetta | reverse complement strand
ACGGTGGCCGAGCCCAGTCTCTGGGGCAGGAGAAGGCCCTGCCTTTGGGGAGGGCAGCTCGCGAAGCCAGGTCTCAATGGAAATCAGATGCATTGCCCATGGGAGCCCCGACGAGGCTGCTGTGGGTGCCCGTCCTGCCCAGGGACCGCCGCAGGTGCCTTCCTCTTCTTCAGCTCATCTCTTCAGCAGCCACATGCAATGGGGGAATGGGAAATAGCTGTGTAGCTATCAGGTGGACAGACTGCACCAGGGGCAGACACTTCCCTCAGATGCCATTGCTTTCATGGGTCTTCCTTCTCCTCCACCCTCCCTCTGAGATGAAACCTGCATCTTTCCCCTGTCACAGTGGGCAAGAGGTGCCAGGGGTTGGCCCGGAGGGGTGAAGGGGGTGGGAGGAAACATCTACAGTTTGCAGGACAAGGGGCCCACTATATTCTTGGTAGCTGGATCCGTGCCCACCCCACTCCCCCTCTGGGATCAGCTCCCAACCCTGGCTTTCGAGCCCGTGACCCCACAGCCCCAGGAAGACACTTAAACTTGTGCTCAGTTCCCAGAACTGTAGATGCTCATGGCGTGTCTCAGACAGCATGGACATTTGCACATGTTTAAAACTTTTCCTGACCCAGGGGTCTTAAGCAGGTGCTCAGAGTTTTTTTCCTGAGCTGCCAGGCACGAAAGTGGGTTTTGCATCACATAAGTTTGGTTGTACAATGCAGTCATTTTATTTCCTGCAATGTAAAGTCAAATGCACACATATACAGAAGGGATGGGACCAGCTGAGGACATATAGATGCTACAGCTTAAATATCTAATATCTGATTCACCTCAGGCACCATGTACAGCCTGCAGAGTCCGGAGCACTGTTCAGCTTACCGAAAAGTATGAGGATATCTGCACTTGTTTAAACATCCTCACTTCTTTAAACAGGGAGCACTGCTAAAGCAAAACAAGACAAACCCCCAGCTATTAGCTGTAAAGAACAGTTCAGAAAAAGAGCTGCTCCAAGTCAACCTCCAGCTGGAAATCAACCCCTGGTGTTCTTCTGAGTTAGCAGAGATTGCCTTCAGAGCTGAATTCAGAGAGGGAGAAGGGCAGGAGGGCCCTCCTGTGATCCACAGATACCGTTTTACAATTTTTCCCTTTTGCCACTTTTCACGCAGCTGCAGCAGCTGCAGCAGCACAGCACCAAAGAACCTACGACACCACCTCCTAAAGCAAAGATAATCCCTGCACGCCCTGGACTGGACTGGGCTGAAACTGGCTTACAGGGTTTGAAAGCGGAGCTGCTTAAAGCATGCTAGGGGATGGCAGGTTATTTACATGTCAGAAAGCACTCCTGGTGGAGACAAGCAACCATAAACACCGACCCTTTACAAGCCTGCCTTCATGCTCAAAGAAACCTGATGCTCAGCCATGTGGAGGAATCATTTCTTTCCTCTCTGTAGCAGAAAGTTCACTGAAATGGAAAGCAGCTCTTACAGCTGAGTGCTCCAACTGGGATTATTAACTATATTTTAATCGCTGGCAGAATGATGTATTCACTTTATCTGTTATCATGTAAATACTTTGTACTAAATGCACTAAAACATCCTTTGCAAGATTAGATTGGATTAGACACATAGTATAAAAATTACTCTTAATGAAAATGTTTAGGTCTAAAAGAGGATTTAAATATTATTTTCTATCACTTTAGGGCCTTTGTATAAAGGAGAATCTGGTCCTTTATGTTTAAATGGTTTAAAGCATCCAGCTTAAACTGCATTACTCAGGAATTTCTATGTGGCCATTAACAGCCCACTCTTAATTTGAAGTGCAGAGGAAGAATAGTAATCAAACCCTGAATTTCCAGGCATTTTCTAATTCAAACCTATCTCACTTTCCTATATTAAAAGATGTGATTTATACGCTAAGTTAACAGGCTCTTAAAATCAGACACTAAAAGCAGAGGTTATAAAGCATATAGTTTACCTGAGCTGCCTCGAGGAGTCCTTCTATATCACACGCTTGCCTGGGCTGAGCCTTTAAGGCTGAGTTAATTGGGATTTAACAGGAAAACACTGCCACAAGCTTACCAGACCCTTCAAGGACACCCTCCTTCTCCGCCTGCGTCACTGCTGTCCCTGCAAGTCGGCGGTGGCCCCCTTCCCGGACCGCCGCAGGTGCCTTCCTCTTCTTCAGCTCATCTCTTCAGCAGCCACATGCAATGGGGGAATGGGAAATAGCTGTGTAGCTATCAGGTGGACAGACTGCACCAGGGGCAGACACTTCCCTCAGATGCCATTGCTTTCATGGGTCTTCCTTCTCCTCCACCCTCCCTCTGAGATGAAACCTGCATCTTTCCCCTGTCACAGTGGGCAAGAGGTGCCAGGGGTTGGCCCGGAGGGGTGAAGGGGGTGGGAGGAAACATCTACAGTTTGCAGGACAAGGGGCCCACTATATTCTTGGTAGCTGGATCCGTGCCCACCCCACTCCCCCTCTGGGATCAGCTCCCAACCCTGGCTTTCGAGCCCGTGACCCCACAGCCCCAGGAAGACACTTAAACTTGTGCTCAGTTCCCAGAACTGTAGATGCTCATGGCGTGTCTCAGACAGCATGGACATTTGCACATGTTTAAAACTTTTCCTGACCCAGGGGTCTTAAGCAGGTGCTCAGAGTTTAGGGGTTGGTTCCAGGGAAACTGGTTTTGTAGTTTGGAAGCCGCTTCCCAGCACAACTTGGACATTTGGTCTCCTTGAATTATCAGTACTCAGCCTGATGAGGACTCTCAGGTACAAGATTGGAGTGGTCTGTCAGACGCAACTGGGGGGAACCACTGAGATGATCACGCTTGGCCATGGCCCTTTCAGAGCAGAGGGAGGTGGGTCTCCGCAGCGGGGTGAT
>NW_009259707.1:2417183-2447810 GCF_000687185.1 Egretta garzetta | reverse complement strand
GGGCGTGATCCTGCCTCCTCGGTCACAGCAGCACCGTCCTGTCTCCCCGTCACCCGTGGGCATGTGTCGTGGTTTAAAGGAGATTTAATAAACTTCAGGCCTCTGCCGGGGGTTTTAGCCTTTCACTGGGGAATCTTGTCACCCTTCAGTACATTTTATTTTGAAGGAAATTAAACCACTTCCACCTATATGCTTAGGTGACTTTAAAAAATGTGCTTTTACATTATCCGAACGGTCAGTTAATACAGTACAAGATTTCATACTCTGGGAAAAAACCCTGCATTTTTCACCAGCCATTAGCCCTGCAATGACTAGCTCCCCGGAGCCAGAAGACCATTTTATAAGCACACAGCAAGGTGGCAAGCCTGGCCCTTGCAGGGGGAGCCACCTGCACCCCTCTCCTCTGTAGCCCCGTGAAGGCAGGGCAGCGTGCAGGCAGGGAACAGGCATTATGGCTAGGGCCACCCCTGCCCGGTCGGGGTGAGGTGACCCCGGTGCTCACACGGGTGACTGCACTTTCCCATCTGCCAGACAGAGAGAGAAGAGGCAGCAGGATTGTCACCCACACACTTGCAAAAAGGCCGATGTTCCCCATTTGTTTGTTTGCTAGCGAAAACGTGGGTTGGCTTGGGGAATTTCAGCTGTGAGGCAGCCTGTATTTGGGGAATTATGTGGGCTCTCTCTCTGTTTCAGCTCTCTGTATTTTATTCCTGCTTTTTGCTTCATTTCACAGAAGTTCACTGAGAATACTAGAGTACCTCAGGGAGGCTGGGAGCTGGTTTGGGATTGTTTTTGAGTCCCTTTTGATCTGGAGACATGGTGTCTGTATCGTCAGTCCAAAACAGTCATCCAAAAAACCCCCAAAGCCTCTGCTCAGGGACTGCCTTACGTACCTCTCCTTGATCTACTCATTTGCTGTGCACTGTATAGCTCAGCTCCTGCCTGCAAAAATCCCTCCTTTCCCAGGGCTTAAGCCTGGGTGTTAGGGTCAGCCACCTACTGCTGACGGCTGAGTCCCTGCCCTTACAAACCTCTGTCCCGTGTGAGTGCCAACCCCATGCTCACGGTTCTCCCCTGCTGCAGAAGCTCATTTTGGTTCTACCGCCTTAGGTCTTCTATTAAGGGGTGGCACAAGAGAGCAGAAAAGCTGAGCTGCGTGAGCTGAGCACGGGTCACGATGGCCACAGATGTGATGGGGAAGTGCCTGTTTCAGAAATAGGAGCCAAGCATGTCTGGTAGCCTATAAATAAACAACTTTGGGGCCCAGGCTTTCGGACATACGTATGTGTCACAGAAATGCCTGTTACAGCTTTTCAGCACTTTAAAACTGAAGTTATAGCTACAGGCACATGACAAGGAGCAAGAGCGCGAGGAGACCTGAGACGTATAGCAGGTCACGTATGGCATTTGTAAATTATGATAGAGCAACATCACCCTCACAGACAAATGAAAGAGCTTGCAAAAGGCTACCTGCGACCCTGGTCTAACCTGTCAGGCTACACCCATCTTATTTTGGGCCAACAGGTACTGCCTCTTAAGGCAGCAGCTGTAACCCAGTCTGTCTACAGTAATCTGCCAGGCTCTATAGCTGCCCCAGCTGCCCTGCCAGAAACACAGTCCTGAGTGCTCTCCGTGACCATGTGCCTCAGGGATCACTTTCCATGACTATCAAATAAAGAAAAAGGGATGAGTTAAATTGCCATTACAAAAAAACGCAGTGAAGGTGTGACTGTGGGATTTGTCAGCTCAGCCTGTCTCACATGGAGATTTAAGCTGTGTAGGTACAAGGTAGCCTGAAGGTTAGACAGACTGCCAACGCTTAATTTCTCCAGGGATGTGCTCCAGATGAAGCGTACCCTAAATCACCATCTCCCCTGCCTCTGTGTAAGAAGCTGCCCGGATTAAGCAAGCACAGGTATGCAGGCTCACGCAAGCATCACCTTCCCCTTGCACAAAGACATACTGCTAGGGCCCGCTACCTCAAAGGCTTGCATACCTTATTTGTGCAAGCCCAGACACCCCTGTTTGGTATATCTTGGCTTCCCCAAGAGGAAAGCTTTGAGGAGGTTTTCCTGAGGTAATTAATTTGCCTTTTTCCAGGCTCTTAAATCCATTCCTCTGCTCATTCATGGGTTCATTTGCCTTCACAAAGCAACATTCCCAGGTGGCAGAACTTTGGTGTCGTGCATGTTTCCATGGATAACTCTTCCCATGGCCATGCCGCTGTTAGCAAAACCCACTCTGTCTCTCCTCCTGCCTGAGCCCCCAGATGCTTACCCCTGCTACCGCACGACAGAGCCCAGCTGGGCTGATACAGCCCCGCCTGAGTCTGTACTGAGAGAACTGAGCCACCTAAAAATATTCTTAAAAAAAAACCAAACAGCCCAATGAGTTCCCTTGCTTGGTTCACTGTGTGCTCCCCACAAGCAAATGTAGCAATGCAAGCAAGGTGGGAACATGGCATTGGAAACTACTGGTGAAGGTGGGGAGGTTGGCAGAGGATCTCCTAGCTGAAGTGGCCACAGAAAGAAAGCCTGTGGTATCACAGCAAGCTGCTCGCACCATGGGAAGCTGCCGTGATCAGAAGGTTTCAGGCTAAGTCTCTGTGTTTGCAACTATCCACTCCCAAGAGATCAGAAGGAAAAACAGTACGGCACGTTAATGGAGGTGGGCAGAGAATTTTAAGTGTGACTTATACCTGTGGGCTTTTCCCCAAAAGGAGTTTCTTTTCTAGCCTAGTGTACCTCTGACACCACACAGAGCCCGCAGCTTAGCCCTCAGATCAGTGTTATCTGGTGTGGGAAGGTGGCCAAATGACTAAAATAAACAGGAGAGCTCAACAGAAGCCTCCCGCTTCATCTGGGTTGTAACAGGATCCTTATTTCATCTCTTTTCCCCTGATAAGAGGGCATGCGATCTGCCTGAGAGTCTCAGGTAGCAAGAAGAGTACGGTCCCATGATTAAGGGGAACAAAGTATTGGGAATAACCTGTGCATGGGGAACAATACTATTTCGAGCACGGTTTGGGAGGGTGCTTGTTCAGGCAATAGATAAGTCAGTCGGTGGACAAGATGAAGCTCTGATTTGTTCTTCAGAAGAGAATCAGGACATGTGTATGGAAGGAGGAAACCACACACCCTGGCAAAGGATACAGGACTCTTTCCTCTAAAGTTTTCCCTCATAATTTTAACCAAGGCATATAACAGGAGACATTTTTTTAAATGAATGCAAACCACAGGATTACTACAGGGGGCTGGTTTTCCCAAGCTTAGAATGTGGAGCAGACTGGCATTTAACTGTGTAGCAAGATTCTGAGCTCTCCTTTTCGCTTTGTTTTTGCACAGCACCCAGCACAAATGAGCCATTGACCTGGCCAACTCCTGAGCGCTGCAGTAATTAAAAATATTTGTTTAAAAATAAATGTGGCTATTGCTTTTAAGAGGATTCCAGCTAGCATAGATTATTTCAGCATAGTCCCATGTAGTGTGGAAAAGCTCCTGAAATAATTTTTTTTTTATGCTGAAGAATAATTATGCAGCTTATTAATGAACATGAATCCTTGCTTAAAACTTTCCCTGCTAGCCGGTTTAAGGATGCTAATGCTCCTTATTTACACCTTCAATATCTCATGCTTTTATACATTGGCAAATATAGACGGTGACCATTAAACTGTGAAATGGCTTTGTGCAGACCAGGGTCTGCCATTCAACACCTCTGGCACCAGGGATTGCTATCCCCTTTCACATCCTGACCAGTTCAGCCCAGGGAAGCGTACCACTTTGGGCCCAGCCTATTCTTCTGGTTACCATCGTGGTTTCTGAACACCTGGCTATTACTTATTCTTGTGGTCGAGTCTTTTGAAGCCTTCCAAAGAATGAAGAGGTCAAGACCTCTGGTTGCTAAACATGAAACAAATAAAAGGCAAATCCAGAATGGTGAACCTCCTCCCAAAGTGCTTGCAATCCCTTGTGAAAGAGCAGGAGAGTAAAGTGGTCCCTTTTCACGGAGTTCATCCTGGAGACAGGTTCTTCTGTTGCCCCGTATCCTACAGCGGCTCCCTCAGCATGACAGCAGGGGACTTTGGCCCCCAAAACGCCTTCCTGAGTAACGCTACTTGTGCAGAGCCAAACTTTGCCATCCCTCCCCAGGAGCTGAATTTCTGAGAACACTCTTTGCTGCCTATCAGCCCCTCTTCAGGGGTGATGAATTGCTGCTGATGGTCCTCTTCAAGTGAGCCAAACAAACCAGGGGGAGCTCTGTGTAAGGCTTTGACACTGATCGAGGCCCGCAGTGGTTATCCATGGTCATGTGTCTGTCATTTAGCTATTAATTAAGCTAAGTAAAAGATAAACATTGTCTTTAGGAGCCATTCCCAGGCATTAAGAGTTTTCTCTTCCTGTATATTCATACTCTGGCATCTACAGAAAGCAAGTTAAGTAGCTCTTAATTTCTCTGGCTGTATGTGTCAAACAGTGTTTGCTCTTAATTTTAGAAAATGTCATCTTGCTCCTGGCATGGCTGAAATTTTATGCCATGCTCAATTTTTAGCAACCTGCCTACTGTCAGGCTACACCAACGATGGCAACTGAAGTTGTCTGGGAGTCATGCGTGGGTCTGACAAAGATTTCCAGGAAAACCCTTGGTAGGATGATACAGTGAATTATTTGAGACGGTGCTGGCCTATCTTCTTGGCTCTGAAGCCAAATGTGTATTTTGGCTGGCGTGGGGCTTCCCCCACAGCTGCTGTTTGTCACCCCTCCCACAGCACCTGTGATGGCTCACAGTGGTCCCTAGGCTGTGGGAGCCTGTTGGGAACAGGCTGGATGCGTGCAAATGCCCACATGAGCACCTTCCAGGCCAGCTCATGATCCTAACCCATTGTCTCCAGCCCCCAAGCGCAGAGGTGCCCATGGCAGCTGAAACTGAGCCAGGACACCTGGGTGGCAGTGCTAGTGCTGTGTGGACTTGCTTACCAGCCTGAGTCTCAGACCTCTGCCAATGCCTCTGCCCATCCATCCCAGGAGTTAGAGGGCGGCTGAGTCATTTTCACTGGTGAGCCATCACCACATGGTCCATCTGCCAGTGACCAGCCATGGAGCTACCTAGTCAGTCCCTAGCAGAGGGCCTGAGTTTCTCTGGCTTTCTGCTGCTGTGTCAGTGGGCTCCCTTCTGGTACCACTGACCATTACGATAATGTCTAAAGATCAAGCATCTCTTTTTGGGCCATGCTGCTCCTCTTCACTGAGGCATCAACGTCAAAGGCACACAGGAAGGAGAGGGATCTTGGCCCCAGAAGCAGGAGCATCTCCTGTTGTCTGCCATTCAGACAGCAGTCTCAGCAAGCGTTAGTTGATTTTAATATGTATTTTTGATATAGGCATTCTTGGAAAATTCTGAATCTGCAAAATTTGCAGAAAGCATTCTATGGAAAGGAAATAGCTGCTGATTCAAAATGATGGTGTGTATTCAAATAAGAGCTGCATTTCTCAGGAGCCAGCAGAGGATAATGCCATTGCCTTAAAACTGAGTAAAACTGAAAGAGAATGCAGTAAGCTTTAACTTTAACTGCATATCATCACAAAACACATCCTAGTGATGCCTCAAAGGAAAATTTCATCTGTGGCTTCCTTATTCTCTACTCCCATGTCATTTGTGTACTAGTTACTAAATGTTCCTGGAAGTCTGAAAAGAAAAATATTAAATAATAATTTTATTCTTTAGACACACTACTCTTCTCTATTCATTTGCAATCCCTATGCCTTATCCAAGCTTGTACAGTCAGTCGTTTAACATGTTTAAACAAAAAAATATTTAAGCAAAGAAAATATTTTTAACATTAGACCTAATGGACATCTTCATTTCTATTATCATGGTAGATTCAAGATACCAGGTACTGTAAGATACTAGGTTTTGGAACCTCCGTATTCTGAAGATCCTTGAGTCCAGGATATGAAACAAGTGGAGCTACAGGTTTCATCTGAAAGGGATTTAGCATAAATAATGTTCAGAGTTGAGTTTTCTCAGACTGTGCCTTCTCACCTCAAAGTCAGAGAGGTCTTTTCTATCTTCATTTGCCATGAAAGAAATTCAAGCTGCAACCTAAACTAGCATTATGTCTTTGTGGATCTCCCATCTAAGACTCACCAGATGAAATGGTGCTTACTCAAGTCTAGCAAAGGCTCAGCCGTAGCCACGAACCATTTTGCAGTGCAGGTTCTGCATTAGAAGTGGAGGAGTGAACTTTCAGCTTTGAGGGTACATCACTGCTGAGGCTCAAGCATCTCCTCTGCCACTTTGCTAATAGCACCCTGGAAAGCAACACAGCTGGAAGGATTTTGAAAATCAAAAGTACCTTTTGCTATTTTGCTTGATAAACACAAGAGGCTTTGATTTGATCTATCTGTGCCTGTCTCAGCGTACGGTGTCTAACCACCACTCATCTCCCTAGCTTTGCTTAGCCACTCCCTCTTAAACAATTCCTTTTTAGAGTGTCTTGCTTTGTGCCAGGCACTTTGTTTGCCATCCGCCTGAGCAGATGGGAATATGCATGCCTCTAACAAATGCGACCTTGTTAGGCTGCTCGTCCTTCATGTCTGAGTGAGAGAAAGGTGCAAAATGCTACACCCACTGCCTTCCAGGGGGCGAAGAGACTCCAACAGCGAGCGTCTGCCATGCTGCGAGGTGTCCCTGGTAACGCTGCCTTGATATGACCAATATTGCAGCTACTGCTTTTCGGCATCTTGGCGTTGTTACAAAGCGTATGCTCGCCCCGCTCACGCGCACGCCGACGCTTGCTCTCCCTTCGCCTCCTGGAAATCGCACCTGGGGGCTAAACGTGGTGCGCCGGGAAGCAGCTGCGGCACGGTGCGCGGTATCAGTAGCTGTCCTTCTGGCAGTCGTTAAAAAGGCAACTTGAGAGATAAGCACAGAAAATAGGAAGGTAACGTGTGAATGGAAAAAGAGGATAACTGGAGGTTGGTAAATAGTTTTGATCTGTGACTTGATCCTGAAAGAAACTTCTAAAAAATGACTGCAATCTACGCTGCCCACACCATGTTTTGCTGCAGCGTAAGCGGGATTTGTCTCACAAGGTACAGGGAAGTTGTAAGTCTAAAGTCTGCGGGCATGACCAAAGAAGTGAAACATGAACCTCCACAGAGCAGTTCATCTGACCTCCCTTAGATGCTTAATTGTCCTCTGGAGCAGATTATTCATTCCTAGAAAAAGAGATGGTGTTAGTCAGTCTCAGCCCTGGAGGCTCCAGGCAGTTGCCCACAGGGTGCTGTCTAGTGCTGCTGGATGTATCCTGGGGGTCCCCAGGACACCTGCATGGGGCAGGAGGGAGGACACAGGTGCTGGAGGTGACCTGTGCTCTTGTGGCTGCATGAGCTCCCTAACTTGCAGGTCCTTATAGCAGGGCTGGTGAAGCTTCCCACAAATGCCCTAAATAATCACACTCAGCTCATTGCCTTAATAAGAATAAAGAGTGTTCCTGTTGTAACTTCATGAACTTCAGGCGGCCAAACCCCACCCCTGCTCCTCTGCCAAAAAGTGCTATAGGGCCAAATGTGAGGGCCGAGGACTGTTCCCAGCATGAATCACAGCTGAGGGCCACATTTCAGTGCCTTACAAGTTCTCTTTCTACCTTAAGCATCTCTTTAGTGGAAGGGTGTTGCAAAGTGGCAGGGGGACCCAAGGGAAGGGCTGCAGAGACGTGAGGCTGGGGAGTATTGGCAGTGAGCAAGGAAGGGGGTGCAATTCCCCTCGGTCCATCCTAAGCCTTCTCTCCCCTCCTCCACACCTCTGTATAACTTCCAAACCTTCTTTGTCTACTGCTGGCATCTCTTTCTGAGTTTTGTGGCTGCTGTATATGAAGAAAGGAAGAATATGCAATTAGAATATACTAAGATACCATTAGGGATAAATAGGAATTTTTGTCTGCGTATTCACATGAGATGCAGCTGGTGCTACAGTCATTTGAAATGAAACAAATCTAGGCCCTTTCAGCACGTTTAAGACTGCTGAAGCCTGGCAATGGGCAGCAGAATGCCTTGGCTTTAACCCCCTGCCCTTCACCCTCCGTGGCAGGGTCCCACCCATGCAGTGGGATAAGGATTGAGCTACCAAAACCTTCATGTCTGTTTTCCAGACCGGGCAGTGTGGGTGACTGATAGCAGCTCTTAAGAAGTATTAGCTCACGGAGCAGTTGTTAGCAATAGACAAGCAAGACTTAAAAGACAGCCAGCCTAAAAATCAGAAACAAGTTAGCACTCGGGACAACTTAAAAGCCGCTCCCGATACCCTATATCTCTCCTTTGTTCGGGGTGGCGAGGAGACTGCCAGCTAAAAGCGTGTTCTCTCCTTTTAGGGTGTAAGTCCCTGCTGTTGGCAAATTGTTTTCATGTTTGGTAAACCAGCCAACTTGTGACCTATTAGTTGCTGACAAGTGAAGAGGGTACTCTTCTATCCTTGGGACAACAATCAAAAAATATTAGGCCAGATTCTCAAAGCAGATCTGGCACTTCTGTGGTGTTCAGGAGGTGAAAAGAAGCTGGCAATCATCCAGCTGCAAGTGGCCAGCCAAAAATGCTTCTCCCGGTCACCCCACCTCACAGGGAAAGCGAAAACTGAGAAGAAGCAGGTGGAGATCTGCCCCACGTCGAACTAAGCTTCACCCAGGGTCACTGCATCGGTGTAAAAGTGAGGTGCCTTAACCCACAGGCTGGGTACAGGCTGCTGAGATAACCCAGCTGGTCCCCTCCCAGTAGCCCTCATTTTGCGGATCAACCTAGAGCAGGCTGTAGGTGAATCAAATTACTCTGGTTACAGCTTTTTGCCAAGCAGCATCTCTTGGGGCGATCCGTGGAGGTACAGCGCCGTGCCTGAGGAGGGGGGAAGAGAGGTTATCAGCACCTTCTGAGTTACATTTCGGCAGGAGTGGCAAAGAAAGGGAAAAGCTGTTTGGAGTTCCTCGACGCTTTTCCCACCGCTCTTGACCCACAAGAAAATTGTAAACTGCTGCTTTTCCTTCCTTCCAACTTGGGGACGCCTCTCCTGAAAGGGGCACGAGGTTTCCACCCTTCTCTTTAGCTGCTCTCCCCACAGGTGAGGGGGGGAAAAGGCAGTCCCGGAGAGCGGGAGGTGTCTCCAAGCTTCACTGGCACTCCGGAGAGGAAAGAAACATCTTTCCTGGCAAGGAAAATGTTGGCAGCATTAATCATCGCCAATGCCAAGTGTTAAGAAAAAGACAAACAATGAGGCAGATTTCAACAAACTAGAAATTAAAAACAGTGCCTCTGGCTTGTGTTAATGGCCTCCCAATACTTGAGCCTGTGGTGTAAGGAAAGGCTGGATACGCGTGGGAAGTGAAGGATTAGGTGTTACCTTTACAGGCTTTCTTTATCTATCACAAGGCTTGAAGCTGTCATTTAAAAAAAATGAAATCTGAGACTCTTACTCAGTCCTGTGTCTTCAGGATCTGGAGCTCGAAGTAGAAGATCAAATGTTATTTAACCATTGAACGAAATAATAAATGGGCATCACCACCAAATCACAACATGTTCTGGCCTTCTTCTCTTAAAGACATCAGAATTTTGGATGAAAACATCATACAATAATCCTCTACCACAACTAAGGCCTGGGAGAAGCATGCAGTCTTGCAGCAGTAAATGTCTCAGCTTTAGATTTTCTGGCTGTGTAGACTCTTGCTTCCTTTGGCCAGATACTGGGAATCACAAACCATCCCTCCAAGACTGATATACTCTACTTATCAATTAGGTTAGTCCAAAATTTTCCTTCAAAATTTTTTTGGTGAAAACCAACATAACACTTCCCCTCCCTCCCCCCCCCCCCAGTTAAATATTTGCTTTCCAAAAGGAATGTTTAATTTATTGAGAAAACAATTTAAACTCATTGAAACCTTGACCCTAGGACCTCATGAAAGCTGTGGGTCAGTGGTTCTCCTCCCTCAGCTCGATTCCTGCCCTGCCCCACTGCTTCCCTGGGGGACACGGTTCCTCAGCCCCCCGGGTCGCATGGCCCGCTACAGGTGCCGCTTGCTTGCCCAGCGAGCCTCCTGTGTGGGGAAAGGACGGGGATCTGAGAGAGCTAACAGCTCTCAACACTCATTGCAGAGGCATTTCTAAAATACGTTTGTTCTTGGTGGTGTGGTTTTGTTGTTTGGTTTTTTTTAATAAAAACTAATAACCTAGATGTTTCTGTTCTTTTTTCAGAAAATCGAATTTTCCTTGCGAAGCAAGGGGGAAGCATCCATTTTCTGCTCAGCTGGTACAAACTATTTTTGTGCCTGTGCCATTTGGCACTAGGTGGAGTTACTATTTATCTGTATTGCCATAGTGCCTAGGAGCCCTGACAAAGACAAGAAACACATACAAACCAGAACAGCATTTCTTTCATGAAGCTGAGGTAATAGATTTTTTAGCTGACTAATAGCAAATCCTTACACGTGTTTGACAAAACCCTTAGTACCTTTCAGACCATGATGAGAATTTAAAATACAGACAAATTAAAATGGGGATGTGTTGAAGTTTCTTATCTATAAGATAATAAATCTGAAAAAATGCCAGTACCAATGCAAGACATGCACCAGATACAACTAGAAGCAGAGACTTTTTAGCAATTAAAACCAAGAACAAGGTCCTACTGCTCTATACGAGTACAAAAATGGAAAAAGAAGGTTTTTATGGCGTTGTGTTAGCTTCAGCATTATCAAATAATGCATAAGCTCAAACTAAAACCGCTCCTTTGATGCCTTCGGTGTGGATTCTCTGATGGCTAATGAGGAGATCACCTCAGTCCTACATGCTTCTAGGGCTTTGTTTCTCTAGCTAGCTGCTTATTTTCATGACTCTTGTAGAAAAAAAAAATATATATATTTAAGAGCACTAGCCCTCTAACAAGTTATATGGAAATTATCAAGGGATTCCAAGGGCTGTTGGGTGATACACACACATACACAGAATAAAGCTGGACAGAAAGATATCTGCAGCAATGTACCTAACAAGCTGCTCTCCCATAAAAGTCAGAGTTTTGCAGAGTCCAGCAGCCTGGAAACCTTACCTGTCAGGGTCCTCTGTGTCAAATTATTTAGGAAAAGCATTTGGAAGATTATTTTTGCCTTCATATTGGCATTTCAAAACTTTCCCCAGAACCAGCTCTAGTGTTTTAAAGAAAGTGCCATGTGGGAGAGGAGAAATAGTGCTGAGCAAGAGCAGGAACAGCATGGGAAGGCTGCCTGCCAGGTTTTGCCTCGTCATCCTGAAATTCAGTTTTGAGGGAGTCGTGAGTCACTTTCGTGGATATAAAAGTAGAAATTCATGCATCCCAAGGAGACCTATGGGCTTTTATTTCCAGTTCCCTGCTGGCTGCTCAGCTTTAGCTTTTCTTGCCTGCCTTTCTATCTCATCTTTGGATGTTCTCAGCCCTCATCTGCTCAGTAATTCTGTTTTTGCTATCTCCACAGCCTTGCTAGTTTTGTCACTCAGATGCTGCAAGCGGAACAAGCGTGCTGATGTCTGGAGGAGAAAAAGCAGGGTTCAGATCATACCTCTGCCAAGTTCATACCTGTGCCGTGGCTGACCTGCTAAATTGACTGGGGGTGTCTCCCTGTTGGGTGACCTAGCCAGTCCCAGCCACCCCCAAGGGGAGGCCGATATCTTTCTGACAGAGAGAGGTGAGGAGGAGAAGGAGAGGAGTCTTCAGGCAGAAGAGAAAAAGAGATGGGAGATTTCCCCATCTCTGGGATTAATGGCCTTCACTGGCAAATGTTAAGTCAAGTCCAGACAGGAGTCCTATCTCTCATTCAGATGGTGGGGGGTGGCAGGGAGAGATATAATTAATTTGATATGTTTGTTTCTTTGAGTAAGGAGGAGTCAATAGTTCCCAGAGCAGATGCAGATGGGTCAGGCAGCAGCATGGGCAGTGTCGGTCAAACACTCATCAGCCATCAGCCAACCCCAAATCTCTTCCCTGATCAGACTGCAGCCAGGGTGAAAGACACGCCTACCCTGAAATTCAGTTCTCTTCTACCAGTGCAGAGGAGGCTAGTTTCCAGCCTGTTTGACCTCAGAAAAAGAAGGGCTTGACCCTTACTCATTGCCCTTTCAGATAATAGTGTAAAGCCTCCTCTGGTTTTGATAGCTATTAAAAATAAATAAATGAAAAGGCCACATGGACTGTGATTTATGGTAAAACATGACCATTGTGCGGAGCTTTGCTGTGTCACGGGAGCAAATGAGGGAACTGCTCTAGGCCTTTTCTCTTTAAATTCCTAAGGGAGGATACACAGTTTTTTTCTTCATCTACAGAAGTGATTTAAATTAGTACGTTGGGAAAAAAAAAACATTCTGTATAAAGATGGTCTTACTGAACTACTGGATCATATGATTTGTTTTCTCCTGATTTTACTGGGTTTTCTTTCAGGTTTCAAAGCATGATAACTGAGCCTTTTTATTTCTTACAGTTCTACCGATTTATCTTTTCCTTCTTCTTGCTTCTCCCGCAAAGTTTGCATAACAGTCAGTCATCTGCACCACCTCGGCTAATTATATGGCAATGCCTTAAAGCTTTTGACGAGGGATAAAAAGCATGATTAGGGCTTTCTGCTCAGCTATTTCTGATGCTCAGTTTTACATCTTCACTAACAAATTAGAGGGAATACACACAAAGGTCAACATACAGTCCAGGAGTAAAGGCACCGGTGAACAGTGCATTTAAGGTTTTCAAATAGTCCATAGGACTGAATTTTAGTCAGCAATTTCACTTAAGAAACGGTAGCTGATTGCAGATTAAGCTAAGTGGAGGTCATAAAAATTTCTGCCATACCATGGCTGGTCATTAGCCATTGTGGAATAAAAAGAGTTTGATCCCCCCACAACACTGCCTCAGGTTATCCACCTGGGAAAGGTACCCAGGGAACAAGGTTTCTGTACTACGGATATAAATTGCCAAAACTACAGCTGCTTTGGAGAAGAGTGTTGCAAATCTACTCAGAGTCGGGGTCTGTCCATGTTTGCTGTTATTTAGAAAACAGCTTTCTTTTGGAGGGAGGAAACTGTAATGACATATGACCAAAAGCCCAATCACCTTAGTAATCCACCTCCAAAAGTGGCTGAAATATGTAGAGATGAGTATAAGAACAGGAATCCTCCCCCACAGTATACTCCCAGTATCCAAAAATGTCTATCACATCGATCTTAAGAAGGAAAGGTATGGTAAGGCTAAGCAATAAATAATAATTAAAAAAAAGTAAGAGGTTACCGTTAGCTAAGTTTAGATGTGCGGTGCTGTAGGAGTAGCAGCGAGAATGACAATTTAGCAGAAAATACTGCTTTGACCTGCAACCCTGTGTACTTCTGACTACAAACCAGGAGAAGCACCAAAAAAAAAAAAGGAGTCTGCTTGAGGAAGCCTGCCTGGGATTAGACTTTTATAGCATTTCCACAGGCACATCTCCCCTACCTCCCCCTCATCCTATAGCTCATTTCGGCAACCAGAAGGCCATACCCGAGACCCTGCCGGACGGTGAACAGTGAGCATCATCCCCCCGTGCCTGCAGAGAGGCTGCTTTCAAGTCAGCAAGTACATCTCCAGGAAAAACATCTTTATTTTTATTGGTGCAACCACTGTCCTGTGGCCTCTTTTTTGAAGTTTGTTGCTGAGCCTTTCAACAGCTGTAAACATCCAGATGTCTCTCGTCTCAGCTGAGCGAGCTTTCTGAACAGTTTTCCTAGCCTGCACTTCTGCAGTTAGTAACTCTGACACGAACCATCTTTTCACGGGATAGAAAGTCGCTTCATGCAATCAGCCGGCCAGCATTTTGTGGATCGTTAGGCAGCTCAGCACAGGAGGATTGTTTTGAGGAACATCGGGCGAATGGAGGGTACAGTGATGGACATTTTTACTCTGGCATATCCTAAATCCTGAACGCTTGAATACTTTGTGCTTATGAACAGATTCCTTGGTGAGAGGACAAAACAAGATCTGATAATGTTTCTTTTAAGCAAGTCTCAACAAAATCATAGCTCTTGCTTGCCAAATAATGAGGCTGCTGTTTTTCCTTCTTTTCTGAAGGCATTGTACACATTTTTGTAGTCTTGGGTTATTGCCCTGGGGAATGGCCTATAATTTGAGTGACTGAACATACTGTCTTTGTTTTGACTTTGAACGGGGTTGGTGCTAAACCAATTATGAATAACAAGAAAAACGCAGCAAACAAATATGGAAGCATCCATGTGACCAGCCCAGACGAGACTAGCTTTTTGTCTCTAAGCAAATCATGTGGTGGGAAGTGGATCTGCTCACATTGCAGATGACAATTAAAAATCCTGGTGATGACTGCAAACTTCACATGCTTATCAGGTCGATGGTTTGTGTGCTTCCTCACATGTTTCGTGGTGGGCTTTCTCAGGCAGCAGAGAACACCCCGCCTGCAGTAGGAAGGTCATACAAGTTCAGAGAAGGAAGACACCTGAGGCCTTCAGCATGGGTGAGCCATTGGAGCCACCTACACAGAAGCACAGGGGGCCCATGAAGGGTAACAGGGCACTCAGGCCACCACGGGCATATTTGCCTACTGGAGGGGTGGAAGGAAGATGGAGACCCGCGGCTAAGGACAAACTTCTTCTGGAAGAGAATCAGCAACAGAATCTCTGGCAGTTGTGTGGGGTCAGGGTTGCCCATGCTATGAGACAGTCTCAATTTTCCCGGTTGGCACATTCGGATAATTTGTGGCTTGCCGTTGTTTCAGGACTTCCCCCTCTTTGGCCAGCTGGAGAGGGGCTGCACAGAGAAGCGTTCCTCTTGGCCACCACAGAGCATGCTTCCTGCTACTGCGGTGTGTGTACCCACAAAACATGGCCCCTTCCCTCCAGGAGGGGACAGAGACAAAGAGATGGCTCCATATACGTCCTGGCCACCTTGAGGGAGAGTTTCCCAGCTTCCCTCCCACAGTTTTGTACCAAGCTTAGAGGCTGCAGACTGAGTAGCTCCAGCAGTCCCTAGGCTGCAGATCCTTCTGGAACCGATGGCTGGTATGAACAAATATTTAGGGGATTTAAAAAGACAACTCTTGTGTAAAAAGAAATATTTCTTTATTAACTTTGGCCAAGCCTTACAAACTTCAAGTTAATAAGAGCTTTATCCCTGTTTTCTGCTTTAGAACTGATCCAATTAGGGTTCAGTCCTTTGCTGGTTTAAATGGAATCCTATGCTGTAAATCCTAAATGTAAGTGATGGGCTGATGTGTGGAAATGAAGGGATAGGCTAGAAATATAAATGCGCTGTGGGGAATCCAAAAAAAGGGGAGATAGAAGGTAAGATGACAATATAAATGACAAAAAAAGTAAGCAATAGTTTGGTTGGCATAAAGTAGGTAAAGAAAATACTCCAATTACTTCAACTTTGCTATAGCTCTTTGAAAACTGTGTAAATCTTTGTAGCTGACTGACAATCCTGTGGGAAAACATCTACTTTTTAGCAGTGTTATCTTCTCAGTCTGTTCCTATGGCTTCTGTGTACTGCTGTTGTGACAACAGATCAGTTGCAGCTATCCCAGTTTCCAATTGAATTTGGATTAATGGGTGATTTTAAAGTCTTCTCTAAATCAACCTCATGCTCCACATAAATTATATGTGAGTCAGGGTATTTTGGAAGTAAAGAAAATGTTTTCTAAAGCCCATACATTTCTATAGATGTTTTTTTAGCCTCATTGTGCCTTTGTCCTTTTTCCAATGGAAAATGGTGAAAAATGCAGTGCAGGATACTGTACAGACTTTCTCTGTTTAACTGTATGGTGTTAATATTTAATTTTAGTTCTTCACAGTTATAAACTTGAAGCTCAGTGAAGTAAATGGGGTAGCTGGACTTCACAAACATAGCTGCAAATCCTATTAGCAGCTAAACACAGCAGGTCTGAAATGCTCCCTAGTGTGCATGAAATCCACTATGCAAACAAAATAGTCACTTTGGGTTGAATGGCATTTGCAACTTAGAGGTGAAAATACTTAGAGAAATTATTCTATTTAAGCAAGTCCACCTTTTCCAGAAAGAGCCTACTAAGTCGCTTGAAACTTAACATTTGACAGAGGAGAGAGGAAACCAGCCAAAAGCGGTTCAAAGCAGCCATGATGCCTTGGTCAAGTGCAAGAGTTGGGTTGTGACAACACGCAGGGCTGTTACGTGGCAACTGAAGAAAAGCAGGAGTGTGTTTAGCTTCCAGCAGCACTAAAGTAAACAGGTAGGAGCTCGAGGCTGGCTGGGGATGTGTATCTGTTTCGCACTGGAAAGTGCTATCCGGGATATCTAAACACGTTCCCGGCGGATGCTCTTCCAGCCAACACCTGCCTCCCACATCCGCACCCAGGTCTAGTTCAGGCATACAAGCAACCTTAATTCTAGCTGCTCTAATGTGGCCACCATGCGGGAAGAAATCCAGTCCATTTTTAAAATTTATCTATCAGTTGCAGAGGCTCAGCAGTAGACACTGCAGTGACATTTAGCGGACTTGACTACATGGCTGTGACCTGCACTATCTTCGCAGGACCATGCCCTCTATTCCATCCTGATGTGTAGAGGTATCTTCTTGTTAACGACATACAGACTTTGAAATCTGACCACCTCTCTCATCTGCTTCGCAGCAAAGGCCACAGTGCTGTATCCTTCTGGAAAAAAGAAAAGAAAATAAAAAGTACAGCTTCTCCAGAGAGATCTGCCCTTACTCAAAGACACCTAATGATGGCAAATGCAGCGTTTTCCTTTGTAGCTTGTTCCAGCAACTAACTGCCTCACAGCTGAAAATGTCTGTCACTATTTCTGGTTTAAATGCACTTGGATTTAACTTCCAGATATCGGAAATTACACGCAGAAACTGAATCTCCCTTCAGTCTGTTTTTTGAAGAATTAACAGATTCTTCCTGTCTCCAAGCACACGGCAGATTTTCCAGCCTTCAATTCATTTTGGCGACTCTTCGCTGCAGCCTCCTATAGTCTTCCAAGTCCCTTTGAAAATGGGGATGCCAGAATTACGTGCTAGTATCTATGTAGACAAGAGAGCTAAATTTACCTCGCTGCTACTCTGATTGTACACCCAGGATCTCGGCTGCTGGCGCTGCCCCGGGGGGCTGTGCTGGTCCTTGTACGCTGTCACCTCTCAAGCTGCTGTAGGGAGCTGATATTCCTGATGGTACAGCTCCCCACCCCATGGGGATGGCCTGGCTCTGTTCCAGGTGCAGTCCTTTGAGGTGCAACCCCCTCTTGGCAGCAGTATCAAAGCACCTTTTGGCTGTGACACCACACCGGACACAGGGTACAGAGAAAAGTGCTGGTGGATGCCCTAGGCTGCAGGTAGACGTTGAAGCCCAGCTTCCCCAAGCAACTGAGGTCATTCTAGATCACCATCCTTTCCTCACCGCTGTGACTTTCTTCATCATCTATACCTGTTACTAGAAATAATTTTATGTACACTTCTCAATTTGAAGCGATGAGCAGAGTTCGACTCTAATAGAGATCCCTGAGGAACATGACTAGAAATGACTACTTATGCGTATGCATTAGCAAACAATGTCTAGTATCTGTCAGACGGACAGTTTAGGGCATTTAATGTGTTGTATTGATAGTGCCAGCCCATGGGTCATGCAGGATTTCTTTAAGGAGGATCTAAGAATACTTCTGCTGCTGTCAAGCTCCTTTATCACACAAACTTGTAATCTCATCGAAAAAGGAAATCAGATTTTCTTTATGAACAGATCGATTTTCCATAAGGTCATGCGGATCAGCATGAATTAAATTCTCTGCCTTTGCTCCTTCTTTCATTTTCAAGGCCTTTTATTATTTTCTGTTTGCTAATGTCTAGTATCAGGCTCCATAGCAAGAGCTAGTCTGCTGCTGACACAGAATCGCCGTGTTCCCACACTTCTGGGATTTGCAGGGTGCCCCAAGACCTCTACAAAATTAGTATCAGAATGGGCCATCTTGCTTTTTTGCTAACGCTAACACAAATTCCCACTGAATTATCATCTTAAATAGTTTTCCATCTCCCTCTAGCAATCGGCTGACATCACAGCAAGCATTTTGCTCCTGGTAGAATTAAAATTCCTCTAACAGTCTGTGACCCTGGTAGAAGACAGGCTGTACTGCTTCTCAGCAAAGAGGCAGCTAGCACAGCACCCGTGGTGCACAAAAGCAAATGCTGAGGAGAGCTGATAAGGACAGGTAAATAGCCCCAAGTCCTCTTCCAGCAGCCAGCCAGCATACTCATATTTTCTCTTGTTTTGCTGCACAGTATATTTTCTAATTTGTACTAATTGTCTTTACATTCCCTACATTCACTTTTACATAGGTACTCACATAGGCGTATACACTCTCACACACATATGCTCCCACTTCCACTATTAACGAGCATATACTTTAGCCACAGCTCTCTCGATTGCAGAAGAAGCACTTTTTAGCCAGGGCTGAGGAAACCTTTGGATAGGCCACTTCTCTTTATCTGATGCTGATGCATCTTCCCCGTACCGATCTAGCCAAGGAAATGCAAACCCCAGTTTACACAGCTGATTTGCTGTCTTCCATTGCCAGCTTGTTCAGGGGGCACATGCCCACAATCCTCCTTTTTTCCTCCCCATTGAATGGGTATGAGTCTTTAGAACAAATTTTCAGCAGCGCTGTGGGATATATTCATAAAGTAGATTCATCAATGGCTTGACTGCAGAGGTCTCTGTAAAAGGAACAAGACGACTAGTAGGTGATAGGAATGCTACTTACTTTATGCACTGCAATAATCTAATTAAAAGCATAAATTATTATGTTTGTAGGCCAAATGGGCATACTGTAGAGAGCAACCAAGACTGTCTAAGACGGGCTTGTCATTTGATGACCACATGTTACAAGAGCATGTGTCACTCATTTAATTTAATGTATGATTAACAACTCCTGAACATCATTAGCACTTCTCTAATTGTGATTGACGAGAGAAATAGTTCAGCATTCTTTCCACAAGCGCAGATCCATTGATTGCTAAAATGGAAAAGCAAATACATTTGATCGTCACTGACCCAGCAGTTTGGAAAGTTCCAGAGGCTCTTCTAGCAATGTCCCAGTAAATCTCTAATTACGTCTGACATGAGTGACTTTAACCGTATCCCTGTTTTTTTCAAAGCTGGCATTCAGCTCTGAGATGTTCTCCAACAGGTGGCCTTTAGCTGGATGGCTACCAAGTGACACTGGTGACAGCAGTATTCGGGCTCTGTACATAAAATATAAGGGATGTGACAGAGTCAGGAGACACCATAAAGTATGAGGGAAAAGCATCCAGACAAACTGTGGCCAGTTCTCTTTTTTTCCTGGTTTCCTTTCTTAAAGATGTGCTTTTCTGACCTTTGCTCTTCTCTTAAAAAGCCTGGGTTTGCTTTCCCATTCGCTCGCCTCAGCCCTTCTCCAAGGGCATTTAGAAGGCAAAACACCGTGTTCATTCTGCCCAGCCCCCTGCAAAAGACTCTGGGTGCTACAAGAAAGATGTTTGCTATAGAGTGCCTTTTCTCTTTTAAAAAATGAGCCTTTTGGTGCTCTTCAAAATGTGCAACTTCCTTTTGGTGGAGTGGAAGATAGCGGAGACAACGTCATTGTGTGACTTCGTATCATTGTATAAAGCCTTGGGGTTTTTTTGTTTCTTTGAGTTAAATCAAGACTTTATGGGAGAAGGACCATACTTCACCCACCTCTGCTGGGTTGCTTACATCCCTCAGGAAATTGCCTTGGCTCCTCTGGCAGTGGTGTGACCAGAAAAGCCAGCAGTGTTTTATGAGCAAAGGGAAGGGGCACAGTCCTTCCCCGGGGAAGTAAGAGGTGGCAGCCAGCTCTGCTGGGAAGCACAGTGTTGGCTATGAATTAACTCTGGGAATTTGGGGAAGTTCCTCTTCCTCCGTGGGGTGGTAAGCTTCTCTGTGAATGAGACCCACACCCTGGGTCTCCTGGGGTGGCTGCTCCCCGTTTTGGTACCCAGAGAGAGCCTGGGAAGGGGCTAGCAAATGCTTGCCAGCATGGAGCGAGTGTGCCCCAGAGAAACAGGGCTGAGGCGACAACGAGTCACCCACACCGGGGTTTTGCTTCCACGTCACACAACACACGGGACCCCCCCCCAGCCCCCAGCCTGCCTTCTGGTGGGGGATGTTTCCTCCCCATTAAAAGTTTTGAAATGAAATCTTCATACTTAGCCAGCAGAGAGGGATGGAAACTGGTATGTGGTGTCTAAGCTTCCAACGTTGTACTGGGGGAAAGGGAGGAAAGAGGGTGAGGGACGGGATGAAAAAGCCAGGTGTCAACCCTGCCTCGTTAGTCTTGGAAGTCAATTTATTTCAGGCTGGCAAACGAAAAAGTTAGGTTCAGTAACCATAGTGATAATAATATGAAGGAGCATTTATAACTGTGCATTTACCCTCCCATGAGTATTGCTTTAACAGCATAAAAGGCCTTTAGACCATCCCTAGACAGTGTTGTCTATTCAGATTAAACCCTGCCTTACGGCCATGCTGCTTCTGTGCAATCCAGCCCCAGGTGCTTGGCTGAAAGTAGAAGTTCTTGGTGAACGAAGTAGAATAGGGGACTGCTGCTGATGAAAGGAGAAGCAGATCTGCCCTCTTGTGTACAAGGCATCTACTGCATCTTTTTCTAAATTAATCTGAAATTCATTTACTCCTTGTAGTAATAAATGAGGAAAATATATGAATGCTTTGAGTGTTTTAATGTTACCATAAAAAAGAAGACCAAGAAAAGAAAGGATGAAAGCTGAGGTGATTTATTCTCAGGAATTAGTTTGTAAACCCAAAGGTAACAGACCAAGGTGAGTAGCTTGGCCAGGAGAAGGTACTCTGAACACTTAGGCTATCAAACTAGAGACTATGAAAATATAAGTAGTACAAAAACTCTAAGGAGTATAAATCTAATTGCCAGAGAAACTCAACCAGCTGCAAAATTATTACCCATTAAAAGTAAGCTCTTTTTTTTTTTTTTTTATGAGGGAACAAAATAGCTTGAGTGTTTTCATTGCACTCATCGCAGTAGTAAGGACCGAGAGAGAAGATTTGGGCTGAGGCAAGCATATTTTGCCAGCCGTAATTAAACCAGAGAGGGACACAGGGCAGCTGACTTCACAGAGCTGGTAAGGTCAGGCTGAGCTTCCACATCCTCCTCCTCCCAGCTGTTTTCTTCTGAAATGCCACGGCCAGTTCCCTTAGTCACTCATCTTCCCAAATCCCATGTATTAGACATAACACTTTTAAGACATTATAACCTGGACAGCTTCTCTGGACACCAAGATCAAAAGATCAGACCCTCAGCAAATAAAAAATGCAGCACGCGGTGTTTCCAGCGCAAAGCTTGGTCTTGTCCCACCATGGTGCTAGGAGGCCAAGCTGCCAGTTTATAACTTGCTGCTCATTTTCTGCTTGCAAACCATTTAGTAATGTCTGTTCAAGGGTGGAGAGAGCCCTAAAGTGGGACTTGTTCTGGATTGGCCTCCTAGGAACAGATTTCTCCTCCCCATTCCTTTTCTATTCCTGTTTTTTTTTATTGCAACAGAAAAAAAAACCACAACAAAAAGAACCCCCAATACCCTGCCTAAAAAAAAAGGCCAGCACTATAGAGGAACCTGTCAGGAGACATGGATTTATAGCTGCATAGGCCAATTTGGTGTGAAATCTGGATGCAGTTTTAGAACATGGGCCACAGTAAAATGTGTATT
Source organism: Egretta garzetta (assembly GCF_000687185.1). Taxonomy (NCBI): domain Eukaryota; kingdom Metazoa; phylum Chordata; class Aves; order Pelecaniformes; family Ardeidae; genus Egretta; species Egretta garzetta. Next base: position 2,426,056 of record NW_009259707.1, on the reverse strand, counting down.
TACAATTTGTCACCACTACTCCAACACTACACTAGATCTAATGGCATTGGTTTTTCTCTTCTTTACAATGAAAAAGCCATTAGACTTCAGGCCTGAGGTTATAGTAATATAGATTAAAAAAATGAATAAACTCTGCAGCATGTAAGAATTCCATCTTCCATAGAAGTGGTAGATGCTGTTTAGGTGCATTTTCCTACAATTTTCACACTCTTGATTCTCTCTGGAGTGTTTTTGTAAGTGTCCCAGTGAGATAAGCAGTAGAGCCATCTCACACGAATTAGATTGCTTTTGTCTAGCAGAAAAATTACACCAGACATAAATGGGACTTGGTAGAATGTATCTAATATAACTTTGTTATAAAAAAAAAACAGATTCCCCTCCTTACCCCAGGACAAACAAGAATAAAAAATTGAAAAAAGTAAATTTTCTGCCATTGAAATAAAAACAATTATTATTCTGGTTCCTTCTTCTCTGCTAATGGTCAACTGACCCATCCCTTTACCCACTTCAGACTGATTGTTGCAGATTTGGGGCTCTGTAGCTTTTTACGCTTGTTTGTGCTATAAAACTGCATAGTTAGTCTCTGTCTAGCATCTGGGGTTGCAGCTTGAAATGGGGGGGGACACACAAAACTATTCAAACACATCCTGAAGTTCTGCTCCATCTTTGTTCTGGCCATAATCTCTGTGCTGCGTGACCAGCACAGGGACAGGTCAGCAGGCTGCAAAGGGCAGAGTCTGGGCAGACTGGGAGAAAGGCAGATTGGGTGTTTGCTGTTAACCAGTTCTCATTAAAAGAAAGGCCTAAATAAATATCATAGAATCATAGAATGTTTAGGGTTGGAAGGGACCACTAGTGGTCATCTAGTCCAACCCCAAATATCCCTTACAAATACTCTTTACCAAGAAATTTTCAAATGTTTTGCTTTTTTGATGTCGGATGCATTCTTTCATATATGTATATATACATATAAATATATGCACATGCATATACAAACCTCCCAAGTATCTTCCATGCTCCTCCTATTTCTTTTTTTCTTTACTAAAGGGCTAAAACTCATGCACAAGTAAAGGAAAACATGCAACGTTCCCCTTCTAGTTTCTTCTCTGGACACTTCATGCTGGTGGGTGTCCATAAAGCAGCCCCCAGGGAGGGGACCCCCTTCAATCCAGAAGAACTGGAAGAGGCAGAGGAGCCTCCTTGCGCTTCTGCCATCGGCCACCAGCAGCGCCACAGCCCCAGGACTCAAACAGAAGTCAAGGCGTCCTCAAGAGGTCTTTGGGCCATCACAGCACTGACCCTGCTGCTTGCTGGTTTTGCAGAAATGTCTGTCTCACAGTCATTACACCGTGGATGCTTTTAGCGTAACTTTTAACATCTATATTTTTTAAATGGGAGGAATCTGCAGTAGAGTCAGCACATGGCAATATCTGAATGACTAATAGCCAGCAGAGGTTAATGTCCCTTAGCTTCCTCACAGGCCATCAACCCCTGGAGCTGATCATTAATTGCCTGAAATAGCCTATGCCATGGTCATTACTGCTTAATTATTCAGATGAAATGAATAATATCAATTCTAGGACTTCAGATTTCATAAATGGAGAACTCTGTCTTTTTCTCCCAGACACATTCCACATCCAATCTAACGTTATTTTCCTTCCCGCTTTAATAAACAATGCTTCATGCCTGTTAAGCTTTCATAAAGGTGAAGATATTTCTTGCATATTGGCTAGTATACAGAACAGACAAATAACCAGCTTATATTCAGTTATTGTCGCATGACTGAGCAAATCAATCATGGCAAGTAATAAATGAATGAACTGGAAATTACAGGAAGAGCTGCATCCAAACTGCAGAGCAGATGCCGTGTATGAGTGGGTCCTAGTTTCTTTTCCCCTGTCATGGGGACATGGGGCACTCTAAGGAACCCTTTGAGCTCAGCCTCCTGAGCTACCTTTCCTAGAAACCAGAAAGCAGGGGGAAGCTTTGTTTCATCAAGGTACCTATCTCATCCAGAGTAACTCACCAAACCTCTCACTACTTGAGGTTCCTCGATTACAGTGCAATATATTGCATAAGCCCAAATTACTTTAGGTTTGTCTTGACTACCAAGTCTTGTAGAGGGTCTCAAACCCATGTGCCCTCATTTGTGCTCAGGAATCTACTAACCCTACCTCCCCCACCAGTATTTTCCACAGAAGGAAATGTGTGTGTATGCAAGATCGTGGTGAGCTCCAGCTGATCCCTGCTGCTATGGACATGGTAGGCACCGGGTGTCACAGGTACACCTCTTTCCTTCCCAGGAGAAAGGTTTACACACAGCCTCTGTCAATCCAAAGCTAAATTCATGTGTACTTCTTGTTAGCACTTGGGAAATGTATTTAACCTCAGAATTACAGAGGTGCAAAAGTGCCAAATTCTTTCTACACCAGCTGAAACTTTGTGCAAGAAATGACACACCAGATCTTCCCTGCATGGATACCTACAAATGGCAACACAGAATTACCTCCTGGGCATGTTTTATGTGGTGAAACTCTGTGGCCAGCAGAGTGGAAGAGGTCACACTCATCAGTCATAGCAGTTTCTTCTGCTTTGAAGATCTCTGAACTTGTCAGTTTGTAAAGTCGGGAGAAACGAGGCACTAGAAGCCAGACCAAGCATGACAGTTCACAAAGATCCAGAGAGGTTTGGATCCAAGGTTTTGATACGTTTCATCAGAGGTCACTTTTCAGCTGTTCATTTTTCTACCCCAATGCACGCCCAGATTCCTGAAGCTTGCTCTGACCATGTGTAGTTCAGGGTGCCGAAATTATTTGCAACCTGATTGTCCATTATAAACTGCTGTTGTTACCTGTTTACATTCACTTCAAAGCAAAAGCATAGGACAGTTCTCTGTGCCTCACATCTGACAGCTCTTTTGCCCAAGGCAGACTGCTGGACTGGCTTAGGAATGCATGGGGGGAAGAAGGGGCAGAAGAATGGGCATCGTCTCTTCAGCCACTTCTATTATGAACAACATTTTCGAAAATGTGTCTCTGCTTCTGTTTCTGTCTACATGCATACAAGTTGTGGGTTGACAAATGGTGTGTCTCAGAGGAGTTTGTGTTCAAGGGATGTTGCTGTTGGGTCTTTTGGGGAGCTCAGCCTCGTGTGCATGGGAATGCCTTCTCAGTCAGTCTGGAGAAACAAAGAGGAAGCCGGTGTGCAAGTAGCGTCCTGCAGGATTTCACGTTGCACAGATCTGCTGGGCAGAGCGGGACGTGAGCCTCTCATTTTCAATGCACAGCTAAACGCTGTGTGAGCTTGTCAAGGAAAAGCAAGGACAAGAAAAAAGCATTTCCTAGGGAACAGATGCAATACAGGCATGTTTGCACTGGTAAATTAAGCAGGGCCAGGTCATGAGTTTGAGCACTATTTCTCCATATGTCCGTGCAGCTTATTAGCAACGTTTCCCCTAAGCAGGTTTGGTCAAGTCCACCAGCAGTCCCCTACACAGTGCCTGGGCACAGCTCAGAGGTTACGATATGAAGGAACCACGCCAGCATGTGTTTGGACATGGCCACACTAGGGATTTTTGAAAGGGGGAAAGAGAGGCGATGGAGTTTAGCTGGTTGGACATGAGTTGTGCCCTGCCCCTTGGCTTCCAAGCTGGAGTCAGTCCCTTTTCCATTTTGCATTAACCACAGACATAACTTAGGGCCTAAAAATTGTGAGATTTGTATTCCCAGCCCTTCAAGAGACATCTTGTTGTGTGACATCTGGATTGCTGTTGGATTTGCATTAGTTGAGATCCTTGTTTGCAGAAAGTTGTCTTCTGTTAGGTTAACGCTCCAGGAGAATCATGTATGTGTAAGTGCACTGAAAATTATAAAAAAAAGGCACAAAAAGTTAGCTTGGTCTTCAGGTCTTAAAGACGTTAAAAGAAAATCAAGTCTGAAGTCTGTACATATAGCATTTTATCTTACTGGATAATAAAAGTAATAGTTTTGTGTGGGCTTCACTAGCATCCCACTGTGACAGACAAGAATTGGCAGAGGTTGCAGTGAAGATCTTCTCTGGGGAGAGCCCAAAGCTGCAAGAGATGTGGTTTAAGATCCAGCTGCTGTATTTCCCTGCTCTGTCCCCGCTGCCAGAGCCACCGCAGCTGTAGAGAAGCCCTGCTTTCACTCCACATCCCCGTTTCTCACCAGTCACTCAATAACTTCCTTGTTTGGTTTTTGGTCTGTTATTATTTTCTTTTAAAGTACTCTCCAGTGACAGAAATAGAGTCCCTGGTTAAAAGGGTTCACTGAAAAAATGAAAAGGCAATGCAGAAACCAGCAGGGAGAAATGGATGAAGAGAGAAGAGGAGGAAGAAGAATGTCCTGCGTCCTTTTTGTTACATCCTCTTGACAGCTCTCCTGCATTCATATATATATCTATATATATATCTATATATATATATCTCCATCATGGACATCTTGAAGATCTAGTGTGTTATTACTACCATATTACTGCACTACTTGTCAGGCCTGTGACAGAAGTGAAGCTTCCTGATGGGCGAGGATGAGAATGCAAAAAGCTTTCTCTAGAGGTTATTTCATGCATGGAGAACTGCAAAAGGGATGGAAGCAGAATGAGTGTGGGAAATGTGAGTGAAAGGATGCCAGGGGCTTTATTGGAGTAAGGCGATGGGAAGGAAAGATCAGAAGGGTATTTGCAGGGGCAGGGTACATAAGGTCTTGGTAGCGAAAGGGAGATGTCTGTATTTTTTAAGCTGTGTAGTGGTGGGAAGATGAGGGTGCAGCCAGGTGGTGCATTCAGCATGATGGAGGCTATTCCTTTTCCAGAAAGGGGTCAGCAACTAAGACATCATTTTGGTCCGAATGTTTAGGTTCCCTCCTTCTTAACAAATACTGCTACTGAGAAATCCCAGGGACTGTGGGATTCTTAAGATTTGATTCTTGCAGCTTCACTTAATATTTGCAATAATTCTCCATCCTTGTTTGCCCAGTCAAGTCTCACACAACTCATCTCCGTGCTGCTCCAAAGACAGAGGCAAACCCATTAATTTGGAGATGGCTCCTGTCCGATCAAGCAAAAGGCCGCGTCTACCATCACCTAACATGCCACATCACAGGGTGGGACCGAGGCGTGACATCAGGCAGGCCCATGTCATAGAATCATAGAGTCAATTTGGTTGGAAAAGACCTTTGAGATCATCGAGTCCAACCTTTAACCTAACCCCGACATCCCACCACTAAACCATGTCCCTAAGCACCTCATCTGTCCTTTTAAATACCTCCAGGGAGGAGGACCCGACCACCTCCCTGGGCAGCCCATTCCAGAGCCTGACAACCCTTTCGGTGAAGAAGTTTTTCCTAATGTCTAGCCTAAACCTGCCCTGGCGCAGCTTCGAACCATTCCCCCTTGTCCTATCATCTGTTACCAGGGAGAAGAGACCGACCCCCACCTCCCTACAGCCTCCTGTCAGGCAGTTGTAGAGGGCGATCAGGTCAAAACTGAACACAGTATTCGAGGTGCGGCCTCACCAGCACCGAGTACAGGGGCACGATCACTGCCCTACTCCTGCTGGTCACACTAGTTCTGATACAGGCCAGGATGCCATTGGCCTTCTTGGCCACCTGGGCACACTGCTGGCTCATATTCAGCCAGCTGTCAACCAGTATCCCCAGGTCTTTTTCCACCAGGCAGCTTTCCAGCCACTCTTCCCCCAGTCACCCATGCTCAAATAGGTCCTGATCTGTGGCATGCTGCCCTGCAAGAGACTGGTATCCAGTGCCTTCCATCCCCTGGGCCCTCTCATTTCAGACATCTCTCCTAATCCCGTCTTGTCACGTGTGTCAAGCAAAAAGAAATTTGACAGTACAAAGGAAACAGAAAAAACTTTTAGGCTTCCACTTTCTCCAATGAATTAATCATCTCTGGCAGATTTGTGGCTTCTTACGACCCTCGAGTTTTACTGTCTGCTAGCATACCAGGCACCGATTTTCCTCTCTCTTTCCCCTACAGCAAGCATTACAACGATCCTTCTCAACACTGACAGGGGCAGGGCTTATTTCCAGTAAAAGGGCACCATACTCAGCTGTGCAGGGTAAGTGAGGTTAGGGGAATAGGTGCATGGGAATAATGAGAGCACAGAGGGCAGCAGACTTTCAATATGTTTATGCAGTTAAATGTAACAAGTTCAGACACTGTCGTTTATTTTTTTCCGTTGTTCACCCAGAAAAAAAAAAAAAAATCTCTGCGCTGTTTTCTCTCTGTGGGCACTTTCCTATTTTTCTTAACTTCTGCGTTGCAGTGCAGCTAGACTGTGTTACATGAAGACATACTCCCTGCCCTGGGGAAGATCCGAGATAAGCAGAGAAGTGACATACAAATGGCAAGGGGGAGAGAGCGATCTAATCGACTGGCCGCAAGCTTTGTACATTAAGATAGGAAAAGCATACAGAGAAGAGGAAAGCCGGTTTCCGCTGGGAGAGGCAGGCTGCTCTCCCCCTTCTTTTCTTTGTCCTTGTCTTTTTGCCCTCGTCTCCCTTGTGCCCTTCTTTGTGCTTCCCATGCTGAGATGGTGTTAGATTTGGGGGAGGCATTGCAAGAGCTGTGGCACGGCCTGTGCACATATATTGGCTGATTCTTTTGTTTTCTAATTTAGTTTTCTGCCTGTCTCTCTCCTCACGGCCTTCAGCCCAGCACAGGAACGTCGGCTGCTCCTTGCTAAAATTGGCTCCATTCCCCTCGCTGTCTGGTGAATACCTAACACCTGCTGATGGTCTTTGCATTTTAGCATTTTCATGTGCTTCCCACATTGCATGCAAAGATGGAAAAAAGGCTTTTTTTTTTCCTCTCCTCCTCTCCTTTCCTCACCCCTGAAACTCTTTTCAGGTGTTGAATCTGAACTCGGCAATATCAAAGGATTTCCTGCACTTTCATTTCAACTGCACTATACTGTTCATTTGGGTGGAGTTTTTGAAACTCCCCTCTGCAAAACATCTTGAATACTTGAAGTTCAAGAAGGAAGTTGAATGCCTTTGTTTCAGGACAAAGTAATTATTTTGTATTATAAAATACAAATTCTTTCTCTGGCCCTTGTGTCCAGCTGGAAAATGGTTTGGAGGCATCCAAGCAACCGCCAGGGCTTCTTGTCTCTTTCTGCTACTCCCAGTTAGCCGTAAACCAAAAAAGGGGAGCAAACCCTCCCTGTTGCACAAAGCCATCATGGCATTGATGGAAGAGTGTGGCAGGGGGGGTTGCAGTGGCCCTGCCAATCTGCCTGCTCCTCCTCACTGCTGGTGTGAGGGCAGCTGCCGAAGGAGCAGCGGCAGTCAGAGCCTGCGGCCTTGCGTGGAAGAGCCTTCACTCTCTCAGCACTGGGGTGGAGCAGGTGAGCTCTCTCTGACCAGACTCTGGCCTCTGATCTCCCAGGCCTCCCCTCTTCAGCCTTTGGAAATGCCGTCATGGAGGGACTTTGATTCATGGATGGTCTGAGTCACCAGGTCTGTGACAATGCCCACCATGTGGGCCATGGTCCCACAGGGGACATCGTATAGGGCTCCTGTTGGTGTTGCAACACACTTGGGCTACCATGAAATGGGTCTGTGGAGCCCAGGTGATGAACCTTGCTCCTGTGGTTTGCAGGTTGCTGTGGCATGTGCCCAGGAGGAAGGAGGACCCACCTTCCATCTTGTTGCAGAGCCATGGTCGATACATTAAACATACAAAGCCTATGAAGCCCCTGGGACAAAACTTTAGCACGGTAATGACACAGTAGGAGATCTCAGAGGTGTGACACAAATGCATTAAAATTCCTCTACCATGAATATCTTGGCTTTGGAAGTGCTAGCCAGTGGAAAGATGGACGCTTGGCTATGCATCTCTGCTCTTCCAGTGGCTTTTTTCATCCTTCTTTCTCACAGCCAGTCCAGGGAAGAGTTGTCATAGAATGACAGAATCACAGAATTGTTTAGGTTGGAAAAGACCTTTAAGATCATCAAGTCCAACTGTTAACATAACACTGCCAAGTCCACCACTAAACCATGGCCCTAAGCACCTCGTCTACCTGTCTTTTAAATACTTCCGGGGATGGGGACTTGACCATGTCGCTGGGCAGCCCATTCCAATGCTTGACAACCCTTTCGGAGAAGAAATTTTTCCTAATATCCAATCTAAACCTCCCTTGGTGCAACTTGAGGCCATTTCCTTGGATCCTATTGCTTGTTACTTGGGAGAAGAGACCGACACTGTCAGACCCCAGCTATCCATTTCACACCTCTCTGAGACAGCTAGGACAGGGGCCCTGGAGTCACACGTTCATCCCTGGCTCTCACCCAGACCGCCTGTGTGCACTTGGACGAGTCCTCAAATTCTCCAGCACCCCTCTTCACCACCCCACATTTAACAGAGCTCATTTCTTAGCTCTCCAGGATCTCTCCTCCTCTGCAACAGCTGTAGACTCTTCAGTCTGGATTCATCCTACTGGAACTCGTGTGTGCAACTAAAGTGCCTGGTAAATGCCTCGTCCTCATCATCATCTCCATGGTTGCTGGAAGGCCAGAGACAGGCCCTTTCAGGGGCCAGCTCAGATTTGAGGTGGGATGTACTGGTCTGGCATGAATCTGGGCTGCAACTCCCCGTCTCTGAGTCCATGGCACCTAGTGTAAAGGTGCTGAAGCAGGGGCACATATGGTACAAGAAGTCATCAAAGTGACTTCAGAATTGGACTGTCTTCAACCAAATGTCTGAAATATGGTGGAGACTTTATATCCATCTGTGGAGAGTACTTTTCCTGCGATCTATAATGAAACTCTTCCCAAATGCCATTTAATTGCTTAGCCTGGTAATAAATTGTATATTCCCTGACTTCTCAGAGAAGA
>NW_009259707.1:2398926-2416809 GCF_000687185.1 Egretta garzetta | reverse complement strand
TATTCCTGTGTCTGCCACTGCGCAGCCATCCCTTTTTATACCACATTGCACTCAAATCGATTTTGCCTTTCTCAAGGCACAGATAATAACAGATAAAGATTTGTAAAGGAACTTTTGAAAAGGCTACTTCAGAAACATCTAGCCTCATTAATACAAACTGAGAGCTTCAAGCCATCCTTGCTGACCTAGCTCAGAAAAACACGAAGATTTAAGCAAAGGAAAGATCCCAGTGAAGTCCGTGGGCTTCAAACTGAGAACAGGCTAGTGAGATCCACACGTACACAGGGCTAAAAGTAGTCTGCCGTGCTTTGGCAGGGTGAATCCCTGCTGTGAGGCTCACCGCGGTGACCCAGTTTCTTTGCCGGACGCTGCAGCAGAAATGCACACTCTTGCAGTCCGTCCCCTTCCTTTGGTGTCGTTAGTTCTGTTTCTCCCACATCAAACTTCACAGGAGGAGGATTTTGCTGCACTGCCGAGAGTCTGTGAAATGACACCTCATTTTTGCCATGCAGTTTAGGAGAGGGTTGTTTGATTCTAGCAAAAAACCTGCCCTGCGATTTTCCATGCAGCTTGAGGACTGGAACTGAGATGGAGCCTCAACTCTTCCCCTTCTCTGTCAAGGAGCAACCTTATTGCTGTGGGGTCTGGGATAAAGGCCCCACAGCTTGAGCAGGGGTAAAACCTTCCCTTTTTTGCCCTTAAGTAAACCTTGGGACTTAATTCAGCAGACAGCAGAGACACAACGACCCCCCTCCAAAGCCTGGGTGGGAGAGGGGGGCAGCAGCTAGGGCTGGTGCAAAGGAGGAAAACGGTTTAGTTGTTGCTTTGAGCTGACAGCTGTCTGAAGACAAGAGTAAGTTGCAGATATCGTGTCCTGTACCCAGCACTGCCTTTCTTATGCAAATTTGTGTGTGTTACTTGATTTCCATTTTCCACAACTTCCTCCTCAGTAATATGCAGTTAATATTTATGTATACTTAGTTAATGCACATTTTATATGTGCACACTTCACTGCGGTTCTACAGATTAGTTAACCAAGATCTGGCTGGGTTCTACCCTGCCTACGGAATTGCATGGGTGTAAACAGGATCACGACTTAATCTGGTGCAAAGTGCTCAGGAAATGAGAAATGAACTGAATTTTATGAACAAAGTATTCAATGTTAAAAAAGTGTATGATTTTTAATACATTATTTTAGAGCAGGAGATGTAGTAAAATAAAATAGCGTGGAGCAAGGACACTCTTGGAGAGCAAGCACTTGAGAAGCGGGTAAGTACAGCTCCTTACGTCCCCCATCATGTCTCCGCCGCCGACACTGTTTGTGTGACTGCATTCGTTCAATCAACTCACTGTCATGTAAGGGTGTACTTAAGGGAAATTCGGTGCTTGGTAAAAACCCATCCCCAGCTAATCTACAGCCTGGTTCTTGATAGGAAATAAGGCTGCCTGCTTTTTTCATGGTCATTTTTGGTGCAAATAATGGGTTTGTAGAGCCTCCTTTTTACCACCAGAGGTCATAAGCAAAACATCTCAGCCGCTCAGTCGCTCCCCTGGAGGGAGGGAAGTGGAAGAGTCAGCAAAAAGAACGTTTCATTCCCGGTAAGTAAAATGCAGGCGATAACAGAAAGGATCCTCAGCAATGGGGAGGGAAGGTGGCGAGGTTAGCAATGCAACCATCAGCCGGCCCCCGCAGGAGCTGGAGACGGGCAGCGGGAAGATGGGCTGCTGGTACGCTGCTGGGTGTAATGCAGATTTGTTGACATTTGTTGCCCTTTTGTATTTGCTTGCTCATGAGCACTAATGCAGGAAACTTTCTGTGTTTTGCAAGAGATGTGCAGAATCTAAAAGCCCTGTTGAAACCTGTGTGAATATTCAAACAAGGCACTTGCAGCTTTCCTCAAAATGTGCTTTTACTATTTGCAGACACATTTCAGGAATACTAAAAAGCATCTGAGCATAATCAGCAACCGAGAGAGGGAATTTTCCTGGCCATAAAGCCTGGATCAGCTCCTGGACAAGAAACACGAGCACGTGATTTCTCTGACCAGCCATAAGACATGGAAATAGGAAAGGCAGCAGAAAGCTTAGGTTGGAAACCGGCTCGAGTATATCCACACTGTAAAACTTTAAACAGTTATTAAAGCCGTGGTCTGTAAACTGTGTGCACATCGTTTGCAAGAAGGAATGTGCTTTCAGACAAATTATTTACGACAAATAACTTCATTTTCTCCCCCTGCCCCTTTGAGCACCAGCTATGGGCAATGCATGATGGAAAGGAAAGGACTGAGAGTGGCAAATCAAAATTGTCATTTTTTAATTCAGAAAATGGCAAGCCAAGCAATTGTGCTCTGCTGAGAAGCACCATCATGTCCTGGCAGGGGCTCCGTGAACTCCTGGTTACTCATGGCCAGGATTAATGGTCCTCCCATGAGGGGCACACACACGAGGAAAGGCAGACGGCATGAGGCAGAGAGAATGGTACTGATGAGCCGGAAATTCCCAGTTCCCTCCACAGTTTTACAAGTCTATAGCACACATACTTTCACTATAAGTAAAATGGAGTAATTATATTCGTATTTCCAAAAAACCCACTCAGTTGCTCTGAGAAAGTCCCCCAGTCTGTTTTTACTGAGAGATAAGGCTCTTGAAGCAGATGAGGTTTATTTCTCAAAATTGGTAAAACACATTTCTGAGCAATGACTAAAAATAAGCTTCATCTTGCAGTGAGTTATTACTTACTACTCTGAAAGAGAAGTTTATTACAGAAATCCTGACAGCTCGTTAACTACCTTACTAAAGAACGATTGTGCTATAATAAAACTCCCATCACTCCACCTTCACAGCAGAAGAAAAGATAAAATGAACAGACCGTTTACGTATTGTGTTCGATCAACAGTCACAGAAATGCAAGCCCCCAGGTCTCAATCCAGTGCCATGGTGGGGTTGTGGTGGGCCCTGGGAAACGCCTGCCTCCGGCTAAGACCACCAGACCGGGGCTCCTCCTCGCCTGCCCCTCGGCCACCTCCTTCAGGTGCTTCTCAACCACCTCCATCAACGAGGGTTTCTTTCTGCCCTCCTGTAGTAGGGGGCTGCTGGGGTGGGTGAGGGTTTCCGAGACGCTTTTGCCATTTCTAGCAGCTCCCCACAGAAAAGCCGCGGGTCCACCTTCTGTAGCTCTGAAGTGGTATTAATCTTCCCTTTTTGTCGAACCTGTTCCTAAAAATCACCCGTAAAAGAGGCTCCAGGATTTAAATACATCTCACTGATGCAAATCAGGCCAATTATCTTGTGTCCTGCCCTTAGCAGACAGAGGAATTTTGACCTCCCTCCTTCTCATTATAACCTCTGATGAGTGAGGGGACTGGTATGGGTTCCTGCCCTCCCCTTGCTCCTATCCCTCAGACTTCCCCACAGTAAGCACAGCAAAATCCATGAATTTATGCAGAAATAATATTTTGTACTCTCCTGTCATGCTTATTTTTCTTCTCGACTCTCTCTGCAGCTTGTCATATCTTTCTTTAAAGGGTGGTTATCAGCCCTGGATAGAGTAACACTCTAGTGGGGACCTTATCATTACAGATCAGAGCATGTTAAATACTTCTGGTGTCTTGCACATGACACTTCTGCCAGTAAATCCAAGAATGGGAGTTGTCTTTTCTGCAGCACCATCACACACACATTTTTAGCTTGTGAATCACAGTAATTGCCGAATTATTTTCCACTCCACTGGTGACTTACCGTTCGTTCTCCATTGTGTGTTTCTGTAGTCACATCTTATGACTAAAGGACGCTTTTTGCATTTCTTTTTACTGAACACCCTGCAGACCTTGGATCACTTCTCCAACTTGTCAAAATCATTTAAAATGTTATCCCTGTCCTCCAAAGTACTTGCATCCCTTCCCAGTTCGCTGTCATCTGTGAATGGCAGAAAAAAATGTTTTCTGTTCCATCCTGCAAGTTGTTTAACATGACCAAACCTAAGGTAAATCCCCACTGAATGTAATTTGAAATACATCCTGGCTTGACAAAAAAATAAAACTCTAAGTGTGTTTCTTCCCTCAGTGTCTGTGTCCACCTCTGAGCTAGGTGTCCAAGCTGCTGTTACAGCGGGTGGCAACTAGGGAGCTATTCTGCTCATTCTCAGGTGAGCAATGAGTAAGATAAGGTGAATTTGTCTTCTGGAACATACAATGATGTCCTCAGGGCAGCCATTTGGGGCTGGCAGAACTGACACAGGACCTATGGGATGTCCACCCCCCTTTGAAGCAGTAGCTGAAGGTCAGCCAGGAGGCATCTCAGATGGTACTAGACGTCTTTATGTGGGCAACTGCATTGAGCCTTAGATCTCCTCCCTACAAAGGCAGCTTAGATGGCTAGGTTACGTGTAGACACCTACGCAGTAAACAAGAGACATTTCTATGTGCGAATCTGAGGCTGAATCTTGTCCTACCTATCTTCATTTTTGCTTAGGGGAATGCCATGTAGAGCAGCGTGAAAAGCCATATGAAAGTCAAAGCAAATCATGTTTGTTGCTATCCCCTAGGCCAATTATTTAGTTGAAGACTGAAATTAGATTGGTTTGACATGATTCTTCCTGATAACTCCATGATTGCTGGTTTTCAATGACTGTATTATCCTTTAGGTGCTTCGGTGGTGTTTGCTTAATAATTTGTTCTAAGCACCAAAGTTACATTCCCTGAGCTCTAGCTCCTCGGACTCTTCCCCACCTTTTAAAAACAAGTGCCATATTTGCTATTCTACACTCTAAGTCATCCCATAAGCTCTTGAAGATAATTTTTAGAGCAACGGAAATTGCTTCAGCCAGCTCTGCAGGTTCTCCAGTGTGTGTTTCATTGGGTATTACCGATTTGAATAATTCTACTTATCTAAATGTTGTTTAGACTCTTCTTTTGAAATTTCATCCTGCATTTCTATTCCCTTATTAAAATAGTGTTAAATATCTAGTCCTAATTAACCTTGTTTTGTGATGATTGAGACTGTTGAATACTTTGGCTATTGTTGCCCTTCTCCCTTGTGAACTGCTGGACCTGTGCTTTCCTTGGTCCTCCTCTTGCTTTCCCTGTATTCCTCAATGTCCTCCCTGCCCCTTGCTGTCTGTAACATATTTTGCAGCTTGGCCAGTCTGGATTATGTACTGTGGATGTGAGGACTAGCGGAAAAAGATTATTTTTCCTTCCTGAGGACCAGATGCTGGGTTCAGTTCCTATTAATATTATCTGACAACAGTATTGGAAACCAATGATGTCAGGTTTTGGCTTTAGTGTACCAGTTGCTGCTTGATTACTTCGGCCGTATGCATGAAATGGTGTATGATTGCCTTTTTGCAGGCTGTTTTGAAATAGTCTTTACATAACAATGGATGATATGAGGCAAACTTGAAGGATATAGGCAATACCCCTGGTATAATCATTTTTAGTCTTGTGTCTTTGCTTCCAGCATCTGCTTTCAAGTCACTGAGATCATTTTGCTATCATGTTTTCCCTTGTACTCACCTCAAATAGCAATCTAGATACTAAGGATAGCTATTAAACAAGGTCATGTGGGAAAAATGGTTTGGGTTTGTTGTTGTGGCTTTTTGGGTTTTTTTAAACTCCAATCAATACCAAATGTTTATTCAAATTATAGAGTTTCTGGACTCATTGAGAATGTCCAGCAGCAAAGGGCAAACGGTTGCTCATGGCAAGTAGCCTGGCATTCAGCATGGCTGTGATTAAAGCTTAAAATGGTCTTGGATGCAATCTTTTGAACTCCAAATTATGGCTCACATGATAGATTGATGCAGAAAATGTTTACACTTCATTATGCTGTAAGATGATGGATAAGCTCGCAACTGCATTTGATCAGTGAAGTGTAGGAACAGGTCAGATGAAGTAGCAGATGGAGCAGGTTGAGAAATGAGGATAGAAAGTTAATTGTGGCCAAGATTAATTTCCTTTATTTGACTATGTGGGAGAAGGGTTTGAAATTGTTTGGAAGGTGTTTCTAATTTCAGAAGACAATAATAGTATTTAGCACTGCACATGACTTCAGGCACATAAATTTAATCTATAGATTTCAAAGCACTTCAAAAACACAGCTGTTAATCTTCTTGCTTGTCTTTGGAAGGGGAGACACTGACAATTTAGTGAACTGTCACTTTGCCCCAACTTTTCACACCAGTCCACAGCCAGTCTGATGCAGAGTCCTGCTATCCCCGGTTAGCACATCCTCAGACCTCAGACCCGACACAGAAAGCCAGCTCTTCTCTTCATATCATTGGAGAAAATCATAAATGGGATCTGTTCTTCCTGGAGAATCCTTTCGAGTCCCAGGCAAACAGGCAGGATTGCAACCTGTCTCCGGGAATTTTGATTAATTGGCAACTTGCTTAGATAGCAGCACTCTGAGCAGACAGTATCCCCACAAATGGATCAAAGAGAGAAATCTGGCTGCATCCAAATGGAGGGACACAGGAGTGCCTTTGACCACACCTGGGTGCTGTGTCAGGATGAGACCCCGGTACCTAACACCTAAATGGGCCTGATGGCAACTTCCAGCCAGGTCCCCAGGCTGGACAGCTGGTTCGTCAGGACCTTGGAGTCATACACATACCCCTGGCATGCAATTGCCTTTGTGCATCTGCTGTGTGCAGAGCATACAGGCATTTGCACAAAAGCACAGTGAAAAAAAAATCCCATTGGCTATGTGGAAAGTGGATAATTTCTGTGCTTTTTTGCTCAGTTATGTACTGCCTTCTTCTTGCTCTTTAACATTGCAAAGATTCCTGTGCATTGCTAAAGTTCTTCATGCTCTGTTCTGTACATGCACATGCAATGTCTGGCCATCCCAAGCATAGTTTCCACTCCTCTGTATCTTGTAATCCTCTATGCCCCTTAAAAATCACTGACTGATTTCCCACCCATTGAAATCAAAGGCCAAAATCCTGTAGACTTCAACAAGGCCAATACTTTTTCCCCGTGTCTCTGCCATCGTTAAGCAGAAGCCATTTGGCTTCAGATACCGGGTGTCTCATCGTTCTGAATAAGCTGCCAAAAGAAAGAAAAAAAAGAACACTTTTTCAATCATTTTAGTTCTTCAGGAAATCTGGAGTTGCACGCAAACCTTTCAGTTTTCTCAGTATGTGTCCTGTCAGTTTGTCTCCTCTGAGAGTCCAATTATGTATGCATTGCAGTCGTATTATAAAACAGCCATTTCACAAAATAACTGATTTCACAATGTGATTGCAACATATTAAAAATACCATTTTCAGTATTTACAAATACTGACTGCTGACAGGGGCACTCCTGGAGCAGACGGGCATCTTTTCAACGAGTGTTTCCCATTTTGGGGTACTTCACAGGAGAAGAGACTTTTGTAAAGGGGTGGGTAGCTGTATGCTGATGTAAAGCAGGAGGATGACTTTTCCTTAGTAACACAGTCAGATGTAGTCCTAATCATGACAATTAAATAGCACATCTCCTGGCAGCTAGTAGCAGTGCAAAAGTTGCAGATAATATTCATCACATTAATGTAACTGGAACTAGTGTGGGGCGCAGATCCTGCACATGTTACACGGGCAAAATGGCAATGAAGTAAATAGGAATTTTGGCTGAACTGCGCCTCCTGTCATCACATGGCTTTGAAATCTGAAAATCTAAGGCTTGAGTCCAATCATTCGCACTCATGCTCTGAGTGGGAAAATCAAAACCATGTAAATAATGGCATCTTCTCACATAAACCTGACTGCTCTGCAGACTTTGGGTTCTGTGCATTTAAACAAAATAAAGTGCAAAAAATATTCAGAGTATTACTACATCTCAGAATTTTTGAAAAGTTATTGAAATAAGGTATTGTTATTGTTGTAATAACATCATATAACAACATAGGAACCTATATGATGTAATATATATGATGTAACTATATATTACCTACTTCTTCTATGGCACTTTTCACTCAGAGTTATCAACATGCCTTACAAAGAAGAGCAGTATTAGTATTGTTATTAAAATCACTATTATCGTTAGCCAACAAGAAATGTGCATGTCTGCACAGTGCAGATGAACCCAACCAATGCATGTGTGTGGAATAGAAATGCCTGCAAATATTCATCTGAAATAATATTTCAATAACACATCACCTATCAACAAAATTGAAGCGATTTTTATAAGGGTTGTGGGGAAAATATTTTCTACCATTTTATTCACTCAATTCATGTGACTCTGGAGAAAAGGTCAACGACCATGAAACGAGCATCTATCTGCACATATGATTGATCATTTAATTGTAGTAGCCTTTCATAAAGCTAAATAATCACTAGTTGATACAGAATTGTACTCAAGATTTACAGGGTAAACACCCATCACATTTTAGACATCACACAATAGCCCAAGATATAATTATCAGTTCATCATTAGTATTGTTAAACATATCATGTAGACACTGGAAATAAATCCCCAAATACCAAAACCTCAAGCAGCATCCTAATTGAAATAAACCAACCTTCATATTCAGGTTATTGAGTAATTTAAAATTAGTATATTTAGCCGCAACTCTTGCTCTACATTTAAAATAGAAGCATGATCCGATGTTTTGGAGGAAACTATTACGTTGCTGTGAAGAAAACCTGTCACGAGAATAAAACGTGGGAAGCAACAGAGAGGTGAACTCCAGCAGTGGCATTGCTAGACTATGTTATTAATTTTGGATTAGGTGTGAGTGATGGGTTTAACATTTACACTAGAGATCAGGGTGGAAGGGTTCCATCCAATTCTTCTTTATCAAAAAGTGCCCCCCCTTATGACCTCTCTGAAGAGCGATATGTGAAAAATTTATAGCTAAATTATATGATGCTGCTAAAGCTCTGGCAAATAACATAGGTTGTTGGCAATGACAAGTTGCAGCACACAGTAGAGAAATTTTCCTTGTCCAGGTTTCACCATCATTTTTTTTTAAAATGGTGGAAAAAACTTTAGAGAAATGGGGAAAATGTTGGAGAGCAGAGCAAGAGATTACCTTGCTCAGCCAAAATCTTGCCCAGAATGCAGTTGGTAACCATCTGCCTGTGTACCATTTGTCTGTGGCTCTGGCTGCGCCTGACCTACATGTGACACTTCTGAGCAGATGTGAATCAGGATACAACAGATGAGAGAACGCCAGCCCCTGCCAAAAGGACTCCACACATATTGGGAAGGATGAATACCAATAAATCAGGATCAGATGGGCTGCGTTGTACGGCTTTTTCAGAGTTGAGAAACAGTTGAATTGTTTTATCTATTAAATGAATCGATAAAAGATTTCATAATAATATGTCTACCTGCCGTATTCACCCTAAACAGTAACGTGACATTTGTGTCCACCCAGGACCATGGCAGTAAAGACTGAAACACAGGTTTGATGCTTGGAAATTGAGATCTACCAAAATGACATTAATTCCATCCTATTACCTCCCACTTACCTTCCATTCATACTTCATTTAACTTGTATGAGTGAGGGACTGAGGCGTAGTATCAGAGTTCACAGGCTCAGAGAATACA
The DNA here is from genome assembly GCF_000687185.1 of Egretta garzetta. Classification (NCBI taxonomy): domain Eukaryota; kingdom Metazoa; phylum Chordata; class Aves; order Pelecaniformes; family Ardeidae; genus Egretta; species Egretta garzetta. The sequence continues at coordinate 2,407,276 of NW_009259707.1, read as the reverse complement.
TTTAAGGTTCTTCAGAAAGTGGATAAGGGCGGGGGAAGGGGATATGTGGAAGGATTGAACACAGATGAGTCAAATGCATGCATGTTGGAAGGGGGGCTCTGGAACATACATGGAACCTAAGCAACAGCCCAGGCAGGAGAAGTGCTGTGCTGTCAACAAGCGTCACGTAGAAATGGAGATAACCGTCTGTGCAGCCAGTATCCCGCGTCTGTCTGACACAAAGCAGCCTGTACTTCTTCATTTAAATTGCTGGAGATGGCATTTTGCGGTAGGCACTTGTCACTTGGAAGAGGTGTTGCATATGGCTGGCCAAGGATGGGTTCAATGGAAGGAATTTTTGAGGGACAGGCTCCCTGGTGTTAAGAATAGCAGTTAGGGTTATGTACGGGACCAAAACTTGAATTTCACTGTCTTTCCAGCATCAGCTTCACAGTTCTACAAAGTTCTTCTTAATGCGATAGGGCTTTTAATTGTTACAGTGTCTTTTAATGAAGCTTCATCTAAGGATCTGTTTACAGCTGCACAATGCCTCATTAAAATACTTTGTATAGCGACTTCTGTATATAAAGAACGAAAATAGGGGTTTTTTCATCTAATATCTGGGTGTCCTACATCATCAGTTAATTTATCGCAGGCAATTCATAAGCACTTTTATCAGTTGGGTACACGATGCGGTTAGCTACATGATTTTAAATAGAAGCACCATAATTTTTCTTAAAGAAAACAAGTGGGAAAAAAAGCAGAAGCAAAATTGATCAGAAAATGGAATACATTTGATTTAATAAGGGTGCATGCATCTTTTCAAAGACAGCTGAATAAATTTAGAACAGAGGGATTTGTCTCCTTTTTTGTATTATTAAGTTTATTAATACGAATAGTATTAATTTAGCTCAATGTTATTTTAATCCCAATATGTTTTCAGAATCAGAGATAAGTCTTTGATGTCCTTGAACGTACATGAAAGCTGTACATTTAGAAATGACATGTTTTCCCTAGTACTGGCTTCCCCACTGCATTAATATGCTGTCACAGACCCCTGCATTTCCTACCCCCAGCTCAGTTTTGCACCTATTGCAGAATTTACTGAGAGCCACAAATCTAAATGCTGTGATCCGAATGGTGACTACTTCAGTAAATTATGTTACGTTATAGCAGGCTGAATTAGGACCCTTTCCCTGGAGCATTCACTTTCCAGGGCCACTAGGTTTGCATGCGTTCTCACGGTCCTTCCCCAGTGATGTACAGGAACCGAGGAGCGATATTTCTCTCTGGGCATATGTTGAAAGAGTAGCCAAGAGCTTTGCGAATCATGCTGTTTGGATCACACCCTCTTGATCTGAGTGCTGGCTGGCCATGTGGTTCTGGTTTATCCTTTTTGTTAATGGAGGGTTAATATGCAGCTAATACTTGAGTAACTGTTGGTACCTGCCCCCAGTTGGTCAAGTGGCTATTTCCCAGAGGCTTATCTCTTACAAAAGGTAAGGTGGGAGGAATCATCGCGTTTCCTTCAAAATTCCCAGGCACCTTGCAGCTGTGACAGGACCTCCCAGCAATATTCTAATCCTGCATTTTTCACGAAAGCTACAAGGCCTTCTAGTTAACTTGGTATTTAAGGTAAGTAGCAGCAATTTGTAGAACCCAGTAATAAAATTACATCAAAATGACAGTCTTTAAGACAGAGCAAGGAAAAATTGTAATGCTTTCTTCTGCGCTAATAATTTGAGAGGCATAGCTAGACTTTCGGGAATAAGGCTACATAAATTAATTTTTTTGTGTGGTTTTTATTGGTGCGATCTTCTTGTAGGCTTTCATTACAGCATTTGAGCTTCAAGGTTTCCTTAAAGATCACAAAACAATAGACTAACCTCAGCACTAAAGACATAACCCTTTTTTTCCTGGAAGTTTGTTTAGTAGGCTAACTCTTCTCCTGTTCGGAGTAATACACACAGAGAAAGCAGAGCCTTACACCACCAGAAGATTTTTGACAGAACCTCAGCAACTGCTGCCAAGCCGCCTATATGATCTCAGCAAAGTGGGTTGTCTTTGATATTTTATGGAATTAGTGCCAGACGCTAACTCCGGATCTTTCTGATTCAGAGGGTGCATTTCACTGCACCTAAATGTAGGCATCTACAAAGGAGATGTATCCATCAGAGCTGTTCTCCTAACCACTTTTTCTCTTATCAGCAGGGAGAAATGAGCTCTTCTCCTTTGTGATTCATCTTGTCCTAAGGTAATCACCCAAACCAGATCAGATGACTCATGAACTAGAAATGCATGTTTCTATCCATTAGTCTAGGAAGGGAACCCTAGCCTAACTCAGGTGGAGGCACCTACCTGGCAGATGCCTCAGGTTAGGTGAGATGAATGCTATCAAGTGTCTCTCCAGTGTTTCGGTGTCCTCGGTAGAGTAGAGAGGAATAATTTGTCATAAAAGAGGAAGTCTGCATTCAAAACAGGATCTTCCCATGTAATATTTTGCTACAGGGCATGGTGCCTCTCTTTCTGGAAGGAAGAACTGAAATAGGGCAGCTTCTCCCGCAGTGATAAAACATAAAAGACAGAAGCGGTTGCCATAAAAATTTAGGGATGCAGTGAAATCGCACCCAGCTGCTCTAACAAAGAATTCACCTTTCTGTTGTCCAGGAAGAAATGAAAGGAAACCACCTCAGCACCATTCAGAACAAAGACTCTCTGAACCCCACTCAGCGCTCTGCTTATTTTGGGGTGGGGTGGGGTGGTGTTGTGAGGGATTTGTGTTATCTGAGTGGGAGGGAGGAAAAGAAACAAGACATTTAAGACTGATTGATAAATTCCAGGTGTGTCTTTGAAGGATACTAAAATACTCTATTTCCTTTTGTTTACAGTATATATCCTCTTCTAAAATAGACCTGATGGGAAAACCAGAGCATACCTCCATAGTTATTATGTTTCTGGAAATGTGTCTGTATTTATTACTGGCATCTGCTATTGGTGACAGCTCTTGAGTAGAATCCAAAAGTCCTGAATAACACTTGGCTTTCTTTATTATGGTAAAAAAAATTGCTTTTGCAGGCTCACAGCAATTAGCAGAAAGATTGTATTTTGTACTGCATGCCCTTTACTAGCAGTAATCCAATACTGAATTGCCTCAGAGGGTCTCAGCAATAACTGGGTCAAACTCTCTCATAACTCTTTCCGTTTGACCTGGAAAATTGACACTACCATAGGAGCGCACAGTATATATGTATACTGTCGAAACACCGTGTGTATTTCAATCTTGCACTCAGTTCTCCATTTACTCACCTTCCTTTTGTGATTTATTTGAAGTTTGTCCATACTTCAATTCTTTTCCAACCTATTTAGCCTCTAGATAAAGACCACTTAGCTGCTAGCAGAAGCAAAATTCATCTTCACGCAGCATTTATACTGAGCATGTTCTAATTAAGTCAGTTAAAGTAGCTATCTGCAATTCAGCATGTCTGAACAGCTCTCCATTCATCAGTGATCTCCTGTAAACATTTAGGACATCTTGACCTTGACTAGCTGTGAGCATAGAAAATCCAACATGACTGAGACTCACAGGCTGCTTCTTGGCAGTGGGGTGGCACCGTTTTAAGCTGCCACTCCATCTTATTCCCTGTGGCGAGTGCAAAGCACCAAGAGGAGCAGCAGCAGCTCATGGAGACCACGCTGAGGTCCCACGGCAGGAACAGGGCGCCAGGTGTGGGGAGTCTCTTGGTAGGGTTGGAGATGCTATGTGATATGATGTAGAATCTCCATCTAATAATCATACAGGAAACTAGGCAAACCGTATTTTTCTACCGTGTGAATGAAACATTTTCTCACTTGATTTTGAAGAAATCCAATGTTTTAAAAGTGGGCCCAAATTCAACTGGCACAATCTTCCCCCACCTACACCCTTTTAGCCGACTCTCAGAAGCTGGCGGGCATGCCATCAAGGTTTCTTTGTTATCGCAGTCTGAATGTTTCACTACTTCTGTCTACAACACCCAGAAATATTTTCCATTTTGGAAAGTCCATACATAAAGTTAACATTTTAGTAAATGTTAATATCTAGGCTTTTGAACCAGCAGAACAGGTTATACTCAAAAACGGGTGGTTTGCATGCATGAAACCATGAAGAGAAGAAAGTATCACTGCTCCTGTTCCCATGTTTTGCCCGAAGTCCAAAGATTAAAGCAGTCCCTAGAATATGCGACATCCAGTTCTTATTCCTCTCATAACCAGAGTGGATCTGAACTTACATTTCTTACCTCCCCAGAGTGTACGCACAAGGCTGTGTAATATAAGGATGCTCCTGTCAATGCCACTCCTCTTCATACCTAAAAGGTTATTGGGGTGGGAACTGGTGCCCTGGTATTACAAGTCCCAGATGAATGCCCTGACCTCCGCTCCATCCATCTTTCTCTCCTTCTCTGCCTCTGGGTCAATTTATATTTAACCACTGAGCCTTTGTATAAAACAAGCACTACATTCTTTACTTCCTTCTCTGCATTTTGAATGCTGTCTGCACTTCATTTCATAAGGGATTAAAATGCTTGAAATAGATTTGATATGTTTTCCTTCAGCCTGAAGTGATAATTGCTATCCTTTGCTTCTACAAGAGAAATTTTTAAAAGTTTTCATTTTTGGTCACGTTTCATAGCTTCTGTTTTTAAATTTTTCAGTTTGAGAGATGAGCTGAAGAATAAATTTTTTAAAAAACCCTAATTTCTCTTTGTTCTGTTCATTATACTATCTGCTGTCAACTGCCTTGAGGTTTGGTAAGGTTTCAGACACTGAATGTCCTTGCCAGTTGAGACTGGGCTTAATAATTTAACAGCATTTTCAGTGCTCAATGCCAGGAGAGTTTGAGCTGTTAAGCTTGCTAGTTGTAGTTGCACCAAGCCCTATTACACAGTATAAAATGCTCATAACTTCCAATCTATTAAAGCAGTCTCTTTGCATTCTGCTCTTATTCCCTGATGTTAAAAAAAAAGGTGCTAATTAAGCAAAATGAGTTCAACTACAGTTTTATTTAAGGGAATTTTGCTTAAATTTATCAAAAGCCACCCCAGACAAAAACTCTGGACATGAGGCAAAGTAAGATAAATTTTAACTCTCCAGGAATTGGATAGAGATATAATCAGGAGCTTATTATGACCTAGATATTTTTGGCATTCATATATAGCTAGCAGATAGGTTTCCTGCATGTCATCCCTCTAGCAAAAGAGAGTTGAAGACAGGTGGATTTTATAATCCTATCCTTATTCCACTCCATGAAGGCTAAGGATCGCAGTGAACGAAGCATATTTTCCATGCAGAGAAATCACAGTAAGAGACTTCCTCTAGCAGCATGCTTTCCCGCTCGTCACTTGGCTCAGGATACATCTCCCCCTGAAGGGGTGAAGTTAGGAAACAATGGGGATCCAGAGAGAGGTAGCAGCTTCAGGCTCTTCTACAAAGAAGTCCTGATGAACATCCTGTGCTTTGCCTATTTTTATCTCCATTGTGCTCCAAAATTTCATAAAAGCCCCTATTAAACTTCAGCATAAGAGCAGCTATAGGCAGGAAATGAAGGTTTGATGACATTAGGCTGAAGTTATGACCAGCCTTCTGAGGTTTGGTCACCTGGGATGAAAAATGAGCCTTATACACATTCATATAATAAATACACATGTATATGAAGAAAAAAAAAAACCAACAAAACCCCTCACTGACAACTATTTGCATAAGTAGGAGGTTTTGTAACAGAAAGAAGTGATGTGATTACGCTTTTGATCTCACTGACAAATAAAGGCTCTGGATAGCATCCGCTAAATGCAGTAGGAAAATAGCAAAAAAATGGATGACGGAGACATGGTGCTACCTAGAAGCCTGTCTCTGGTGAAGGTGGTCTTTGCTACTGAGACCACATCCATGATCAGCTGGCTACTAGGGAATCGATGTCCTGGCACACACGTCAGGTTTTGGTGCCATTGGAGAATCCCTGGGCTCTCCCAGCACCTCTGGCTGCTGCACCAAAAGAGCGCACAGCTTTTCAGCAGCCCTGTGCGATATCTCCCAGCCCCACATTTCCTATCCATCCACGTGCTTCCAACAGCATTAGACACTTGTGTTTAGTAACAGACTTCTAGAGAGGCCTAGACCGCCACTGACTGCAATGGCACCTGCGTGTAGCCAGCCATCTATACCGAGACCCCAAAATGTAGGGGTCCTCACCAAGAGTCCAAACCTACACCAACCCTTAAGCAATTTTGATGAAGCTAACAAAGAAGAGCAAGATGTTAAGGAAGCTAATACCGATTATAATTTAAAGGGAATCCTATTTGACAACTAAATCCTATTAAAGCAAGCATGTGGATTACAAACAGCATGGCTGATAATGAAACGGGCATGTGGAAAATGTTCGGTTGGCCAAAAACAAGCGAACACAGAACAAGTCTTAACGCAGGGTGAGTGGTTAAGGCTTATTAACAGTTCACTTCAGCTATTGTGGTGGCTGGTGCTGTGTGTGATCATGCTGGAGAAGCGACATGGCAGACAAAGCGACCAGCCCTTGTACGTGCCTTATGTGCTTTGCAATGGCAGGAGCCTGACCACTAGTCACCAAAGGCGGAATTCATCAAACGGCTGTGCTGCGGACATCTGTATGTGAGCTGGTCACCCTGTGCTATAAACCAAGACATCAAGGACAACAAGTCCCCTCTCTTGTTTCAGATATTCCCCTCAGGGCTGGGACAAAAGAGGCCCTACGAGTGCCTGTTCCCCTCCAGCAGCTATACTGGGTGGCCTGCTGGGTGGGCAGAGGGGTCCCACCCAGAGCCACCTGTGTGCTGCACAACTTGGTGACTTCTTACACTGGCAAACACCGAATCCAACAGGACTGCAAACATACAGCTGGAGAATTCAACCTTTATGCTAAAAAGGGGGGATCTCACAAGACATTGAGGCTTTAGGCCCCTGGCCTTCAAGAATTTCCGATGCTAGGCAAGCAGATCAGCTGAAGATTTCACTGAACCTGCACTGACCACATGAGCTCAGGCCATGAGCACACAGCTGTGGTTTGGTGTGGAACCGTGACCATCGTATTTCACGCTGTTGCGGGGAGAGCACCCTCACCGAGGAGCAGTGCCACGCAGCGCCGATGGTCCTGTGCTGAGGACCTGCAATGTGGACGCACTGGCTTGCTCGATGGCACCACGCTCTTGCAAGCTTTACAGGCACCACCTATCACAAACTATGTCCCACCATTGAGTAAAAACCAAATGCCACCTCCAAGCCGTCAGAAAGAATAAAAAAGCAAACCCGAACCCCAGCAGCCTGACATTTTTACATACCCTCTTAAGAGCATGCAGCAGCAGACGAAAGGCAGGCTCAGCAACTGGTATTCAAGCAAAGGGACGCTTGCAATGCTGTGGGAAAGGAAGACAGATGGGATGTCTCACTGTGAAAGTGCCCTGCTATAACAGTGCACAGCCATTTCACTGAGACAGCCACAGACATCAGATGCTGAGGAGGAGGAGTTACAGTCAGCGAAAGGGAAGTTCCTGAGCGCCCTAGAAGACATTTGTTATATGATTTTCTCACTCTGTATGCACAAAAAGCAATGTTATGGGAGAAACTCATTCTTGCAGATTATCTACTTTCCAAACCAACAGAGATTCAACAAAGACTGAAATAAATCCATAATGTGTGTACTATCTATCTACGTTCCAAATCAATATTAGAGATGGGCTACCAGTGTGAAAACCCAGAGATCCAGGCCAGAGATGCATGCAGTATTACAGGGATGGAGAGAAATCTATATATTCAGTGTATTTATCTACATTCTAAGCCAATATTAAAGCTAGTTTACTCATGTGAAAAATAAGTGCTACATAGTTCAGAGGGGGAGAACACATCAATAGCTGTACCGTGGAGACGTGTGCTAAATAACAAAGATCGCCTTCATGCCGTGCCTATCTAGTGCATCTGTATGGTGCAGAGAAATTCTACCGTCCCCCCAAATGCTCAAGTTAAGCAGCCTTTTTGGAAAAAAAAAAAGAACATTTATGCTTTCCATTCATTTTCTTACAAGCTTCATCGGGAGCTGCTGAAAGTTACCATCTCAGCGCTCTCTCTCCACCTCGGTGTTTCCCACCGCCCTCATCACGGCAGTGGGTGGCCTCGCTAAGCCGGCGGAGAGCGGCCAGATGTGCCCCCTTGGGGACCAGCCCTTCCCTCTGCTGCTCGCTTCCTTCCCTGTGAGCGGCGGTGGCTTCCTCCCTCCACGCCTCGCTGCCTGCCCTGCCCTCGCTCCGCTTCACGCGTGGCTGGTGAGCTGGGCAGTTCTGCAGCACATGGAAAGGAGAGGCAGGTGAAGTCC
>NW_009259707.1:2398549-2398898 GCF_000687185.1 Egretta garzetta | reverse complement strand
GCTTAATACCAATACCTCCTTCTTCTGCCAGCAGTCACAGCAGCACAGAGCAGGCACAGAGCAGGCCTAAGGGGAAAAAGGTCTTCTCCTTGCCCAAGGCTTGCCAGGTCCCAGGTTTCCCTATCGCTGACCCTTGCCGTCCCTCACGCCCATGCCATTTTATTGCCTGCACACACAAAGGCTGCCTCCTGCCAGCACCGGGCTCGCCCCAAGCTGCCCTGCCCTGCTGTTCCCTTTACCCCTCCTCTGCCTTTGCAGGCATTTTTTTCCCTTCTAGCTTACCAACACCAGGAGGAGCCGGCTGAACCAAGCCCTCACTCTTTTCTACGACTGCGCTCTCCTCCCCCCC
>NW_009259707.1:2390087-2398539 GCF_000687185.1 Egretta garzetta | reverse complement strand
CCGCCCCAGCCCTCAACACCTGTCTCCTTCATAAATTAATCCAAAATCAATCAATAACCCATGTCCCTTGCTTTGCACACACATTTATCTTGCTCTGATTAATATCCCAACAATGAGTCACCAGCCGTTTAGCCTAATTTGGGGAACTCTACAATAGACCAGCCTGTTCTGGAGCTCACTGTTTATTTTCCATGTCAACAAAAGAGCCGTTTCTTTAGAAAAGGAAAATGCCCCAGCACCCTACTCAACATATTCAGGTGCCGATAACTATCCCCAAATAAGGCCCCTTCTTATCAAAATAATGTTTAATACGAGCATTTGAGGGCTGCTTACAAGTGTACCTTGCAATCTTCTGCAACATCGGCAAAGCGCAGCAAATCTGTAAGGTAAAGGCATATTCAAGCAGCCCTGGGAACGTTGTATGTCAGTTTTGGGGGGTATCTAATCTGGGCTTAGTCCTAAACTTGAACTTGATAAAACTGGCACTTGCTAAAAATTCAGGCACAGCTCTTCCCTCTTTGCCTCTAAAAAAGTTCTTCTGCACGCATGCAAATGAAGGTAATCAAACCCCACTGTCTGCATGGCTCCTCTAAAGCCGTTTTACAATTCATTTCTTCCTGAGAGGACTGTCAGATCTGTTGGCTGGTAATGTTGCAGCTGTGAAGCCAGAAACACTGATTTCAAAATTCCAGGAGAACAGGCTCTTTGTTTTTGTAAGTGGTGATTTTTGTCAAGAGCTGTAAATAACAGGCAGGTTCATGCTTTCTGCCATAGGCACTGCAGGTAATGACGGAGAGAAGCGTGGTTTTGGAAAGCACCAGACTCGTGTGTTACACTATTGGACATGTGGTGGCGAAGAAAACACTCACCATTTACATGTGGGCAGCATCTTTTTTGTTCCAAGTATATTTTCCGATATCTACATTGTATGACCATATATTTCCAAAGACAGCTCATTTTTAGTCTCTTTCAGAAAGCGTATGGTGGCTTCATGCGCTGGGCTGAGGGCTGAGCTCCCGGAGAGCAATTGCATGTCAGGTTCTCATAGCTGATGCCTCTGTGGCTTTGGGTGCGCCTGATCCTACAAGGCACTCGGCATTGCGCAAGACCCAGGTCCCAGTCCACCAAAGCTCTTAAATGTATGATTAATTTTTAGCCCCTTTGACTTCGGTGACTAAACTGCTTCACTGGATTCACTCCTTGGCACTTAATCTTCCTGCTTGAATTTCAACATTAGCAATACGAGGATAGTTCTTTCTTTAAGATAGAGGGATACAGAGAACATTAATTAGTTAATATATGCGGAGTGCTTTGGAGATATAAAGGCTATCTAGATGTTAATTTATGCAGATAGTGGAAGAAGTAGAGGGAAATAATTGCTGTCTCTCACCTGTGCAAGGTTTCAGAACAGCATTCATTCCCTCACCTGCTGAAGAACAGAAACCAAGCGCTGAGACAAGCCCATGCTTAGGAGACACCCAGAGCACGCTTATCAGATTTAACACTTTCCCATTTAAGGGAATGCAATCAGCTCTGTATTTGCATTTCCCTTGCAAATGAGCTTCGCTGGCTCCTTGCAGTTGGCTTTGCACAGGCTGCTTCGCCTGTCTTGCTGCCGTGGTAGCAAACAGCCTCAGCACTGCAGCATGCTTTCATCTACTGTGTATCTCTATTTAATTATGAACCTGGCAAGGAGACTCCAGCACTGGCGACTGGCAGATTCTCACCCCTTCCTCTTCTGAGACGCTGAATTTGGGCCATGCAAGATCTTGGTTTGGCCAAGTGCTTATCTCGGATCTATAGATAAATAAATAAAGCACATAAAAGGGACTGGTTTATCTCACTTCAAGCTGTTGATGCAAGGTTTGCGTTAGAACAAGTACTGCAAAGTGGCTTTGGTGAAGAAGCCCTTGCCGTTGGCTTGGGAGGCCTGTGAATAGTATCATTATCTCTCCAAAACTAGAAAGCCACGGCAGCCCCTAGATCCCTTTCCCACCTGGCAGAAGTAATGAAACACTGTAAACCGTAGAGCCAGGCCTCTCCGCTTATCAGCTGGGGAGAAGCTGAATAGCAGTGTCTCCAGAGTTTCCCTTGGGTCGTGCTCCCAGGATTTCTGCCTGGCATTTCAAGCCCACCCTCTCTGGCTGCGCCATGGTCTGGTTGCTCTTCCACTGAGAAACTGTGTCCCCACTGAGAAACTGTGTTCCCAGCTGGAAATAGCAAGTGAATGTAAACGTCAGGCTTTATACTCAGCTCTTCAGCTGCCTGTGGACCTAAGGGAAGTAGGAAGAGACCTAAACAGGTGAAATAAAGAATAAGAGAAATAAGACTCTGGGTAAATCCCTCGGAGATCAAACACTCGAGACACCCTTTCTAATCTTGATGGAGGTAAGCCTGGAAGTACCTGCTGCCTTGTCAGCCGGGAAATGGCTTGAAACTGTTGGATTTGGGGGTTGGGGGACCGGGTCTGCCCCATGCATCCCACAGGATCCCATCGTGGCACAGGGGTGAGCGGCGATGGGCACAGAGTGGGGTCCTGGCACCTCGGGGAAACCCAGAGGTACCACGGGTGCCGGAGGGGTCTGTCTGGGGGGGGGCACGGGCTACAGAGAGAGCTGTTTGTACATCTCCAGGCAGATGTGACAACTCTACCCAATTGCAGAGATAATTATGAAATTCACCTTAAACAAAGCTGCTACTGCCTGGAAAACATTGCTGGTATGTCAGAACAATCATCAAGTTTTATTGCTAGTGAGCTTGTTAATAATGCAAAACAAATACTCTGGATGAAAACGAAGAGAATAAGTTTTTCTAATTTTTGTCTTCCCTGTTTACCAATGCATGTTAGGTTCTGAATTAATTTTTATTTGTTCCTAAGGTGAACGCTAGCTATCCAAAATTACGCCGCTAATGCAGAGAATGTATGAATCTCCTGACTGATACCTTGTGACTTAATGGAAATTTGCATCCTGCCAGGAAGAAGGCTATCACCAGTGAGGTAATTGGCACCCAGTTCATGGAGATAACAGCCATATGTCAGGGATTACTGCTTACACCAGAATTTCACCTGCGGACGGCTCTGCTGACTGTTAGCAAAATCAAATTTACAGTCCCTGAGCATAGGACTTTGTTAAAATATTTAAATGCAGCAGACAGAGCTTACAACTTTAAAAACATTATGTAAAAATCTATATAGCAACACCATAGGAACCTGCCAGTTAGTGTTTACATCACAGCAAACCCATTACACTGTTACAATAAGCCAATCTTTCTTAAAATTTACTACTGGCTCATAAGAAGCAAAACATTTCAGAATTGATTTTTTTTTTTTTTTAACACAGACACTTTAAAAGGCTCAGTTTTGTACTTTGTTTGTGTTCCGGTATCACCCATAGGCTCTGCTTGAGGTTGCTGGATACAGTTCAAACAGAAACAAATCAAACTGGAGATGATCAGATCCAAACGGAGAGAAATCAGACATGAGGGGCGGTCAGTACCTCGCAGGGTTTACGGTCTCGGCAGGTGAGGCAGGCACGGGAGAGAGAAAGAGGGAGAAGGTGTAGTGCTAGAGAGGGGGCATCCGTGTAACGGTGGAGGAATGGTGGCATGGAGAGATGGAGTGACTTTGGCCAAGGTTATACGAGAAGCCTGCGCAGAGCTGGGAAATGAGGCCAGAGCTCCCGAGACCCTCAACCACAAGGCAATCCTTCCCCCTCTGAGCATCTTCTCTCTCTTTCTCTTCCCCTCTTTCTGAGGCAGAAAACGTTTTGGCTGAACATCTGCAGTTCCGCACATTCCTTCTATTGTTTCCCATGCTGGGGTTTTGGAGCCAAACAATCCCCTCTTTATCCGGGCTCGCCCTCACGTAGTCTGCTTGTGTTCGACAGGTTTATTTTCAGTCACTGTCCTGATGATAATCATCACAGTGAGCTTTTCAAAGCGGGGATGAGAGAGTAACAATTTACTTCGCTCACTTTCTCTGCCTGAGCTAGTAAACAAATATTATCATTGCAGATGTGAATAGGAACTGGGTAGTCTCCCGTTATGTAGCACGCAAGTCCCCACCATGGAGAGTCATGCCTTTTGGAGCCTTCATGATTTCCAAAATCCAATTTAAATGTACATCACTGGGACAGGCGGCTGGGAAAAGCAGCTGGTACTTTGGGTGGTGGGGGAAACGCACCACCTGGCACAGGAGGAATATTCCCAGCTCCGCTCATCCCTGCAGTCTCGTCCAGCACTGCGAGCCGCAGCCTGGGCACAGATGAGCAGCCGGTAGCAGCGTGGAGGCATCCGGTTCTGGTTGAGAAGCCGAGCGGTGCCCGTGTTGTGGTGCAAATGAAGGTGGCGCAGCCGCCACAGCTGGGGAGCCTGAAACTGAGTCCAGCTGAGTGAAGCTTGACAGGTCTAGGGCTGGCTGGGAGCGAGCCTGTGCTACCACCTGATGCAGGGTGACGATACGGGAGCAAGATGTCATCCAACCCAAGCCATCTTGCAGATGGCTTCTTGGCTTAGCTAAGCAGTGCGGAGGGAGCAATAGGGTAACATAATTACAGTGATTCTGGGATCAAAGCCGCATTGCACCACGGAGACATACCAGCCTGTAGCCTGGAGAGCTCCAGCGTGGCACGGCATGCGTTGGATAGAGCAATCCCTCTCTTGCAGAAATGCATATGTATGCATGCATAATAGATGCTGCTGTGGAGCAAAGCCTTGCCAGTACCATACAGGCAGCCAACACGGCTCTGGATCCCAAGCCATGCAGGTGGTGCGATCATGTTGCAACATTCACTTTTGGGATAATTAAAGGCACCAAACATTTTGGCACCTTGCAAGTGACTGCAGAGGAAGCTTTTAGGATTCACGTTACTCACCTATTCTAAATGCTAAGGGTTGTGAAGGATCAGCTCAACTAGAAAAGCAAGGTGTTCCCAAGTGTGGGGGGGGAAAGGCATTCTGAATAGGGCTAGATAATAAACACCAGCAGAAAAAACATGTTTACATGAATTAAAAACGTGAAATCATGTTGAGGAGGGAGGCAGGACAGGGACTTTCCTTCTGAACACCACATTAGCAATCCTCTCTGAGGAATGTTGTTTGCAGTCTTGTTATTGATATTTGCAGTGGAGATGCTGAAGGATGTCAAAGCAAGGACACCAATTGATCCAAGATTGAAAACCAGTGGAAATGAGGACCAGGAAAGAGATCACAGTGCTTGGCTTCAATGATTTTCGGATTTCATCATCTGCCAGCTAATCGTTGAGGGAGTTCAGTGACACCTTGGCCAGCCCGTGTAAGTTCTTATGGATGGAAAAGGTACCTCATGGGGAAGGCGATTCAGTATTGCCAGTAAAAGATTTGGGACGGTGCGGTTGAACAGACTCAGCCTGAAAGAAGAATGTCATTTCTTAGGAGTGTAGATGTTCCTTTGTCTTGTCATAGTGTAGACGTGTCATTATAAAGATCTCTGGGTTTAGTAAACACGATGACTTGGATCCCACTTTGCCCATAACGCTCTTGATAGAAAGCTGGAATCACTGGGGCCTCAAGCTGTCAAAAGAAGTCCTTGCACAAAATGACAGTCAGCAAGGGGAGGAAGGGAACATGACCACGACTTGAACAAGGCTGTTTGCACCCCCTTGGTGCATTGGCTGAGCATCCGCGGCTCTGCACGCAAACAGTAATTCTAATGAAATCTCACACTTCAGAAGTTCACGGGGAGCCCCAGTAGACAGTGGTTAATTAATGCATTACTGTCAGCATTGCTATCATTTTGACTTCCCCTGAAACGTAAGAAGCTGACTTGCTAGATCAGGGCTGTAGGATGAGTAACGAGAGGGGTGAGCCGCACGCATGCAGCGCCTGTGCACTCAGGGTGAACCAGCGGCCGTAACTCTGCAGCCTCTTCTGCAGGGCTGGCACACGCTGCCTGGCTTTCAGAATCGCTCTCTTGCAAACGAACTGTATGCAACTTTGCAAACACCTGCTCGGCGCAGAAGGGATTATTTTTGATACCAAATTTCAAGCTTCAAAAGTCAGGATGTGTCTACACAAACAGGTGCGGATGAGTGCCTTTGCTTTGCATATTCTCAAATGCAGGTGGAAGGGGAGCGCACCTGCCTGCCCCCAGCTGGGCTACGTATTCTTAGATGTGTTCAACCCATTGCCTGTCTCCTTTTCCCTGCAAAGAAGGCTGAGCAAGCCACACAGTGAATACTAGGGAAGTGGTTTGCTCAGTTTATTTACTCTTTCACCACCTTTTACCTCAAAAATAGCAAAAGAATGGGGTTTATATTCTTTTTCCTAAAGCCTCCCCCAAACCAAAATTCATTCTCAGATGAATTTTCATGCCTTGAAGGGAATATAGCTACAAGTGTTTGTTACGCGTGCAAAAACGGGAAGTTGTCTGGCGATTTTTTGGCAGCCTTAACTTTTTTGTTGTAAAACAGAGTAGATACTGAGACAGCTGGTGCACTGTGGGGAATCTGTGGCTGACAAAACTTCGGGGTAAGAAGGCTGATTAAGTGATACTCGCAGTACTTCTAATCTTGACGGTGGCTGAAGTACAGCAGCAGGCTCAGCTGGAGCGTGAGCCTCCCATCAGCAGTGACAGAGCCGCCCTTTCTGGACTAGTTACTGCCCTGTATCACATGAGTAGCATAGCTGGGGCATGGTGAAAGGGACTATTTGGTTTCCTTGGTCAGGTAAACTCACAGGGAAAATATGGTCTTTTTCAATAAGATAGGTAGGAGTGCAGTATCATACGCTGACTAGGCTTATCCTATCTTTCAGGCAAAGAAACTTCATGTTAATGCTTAAAAGGCAAGACAGCCTCTATTAGCAAACGCCGGTGCCAGAGAGGAAAGAGAGGGAAGGATGGATAAGGGCAGGAGAATGTCACGTTTCAGACCAGTGCAATAGATTGTGCTTTCTAAAAGCTTGCAGCTTTGGAGCAGGCTATATTTCGGGGTCTTTAGTCCAGACTACCCATAAATATAGGAGACTAAAAAGCCTGACAGCCAGGCTGGACAGGGTTCTGAGGAACCTGATCCAGTTAAAGACATCCCTGCTCACTGCAGGGGGGTTGGGCTAGATGGCCTCTAGGGGTCCCTTCCAACCCAAAGCGTTCTATGATTCTATGACCTGCTTTATGTGGAAGGTACAGGGAGAAGCGGTGCAAATCCCATGGGCAAGGCATGATTTTGCTCCTGGGTTGCTTTTGCTCTGCCATTTCTCTGAAAGAAGGGCAGGGGACTGCAGTGCAATTCTGCTGATGGTGAACTCACAACTCGGTGCACATAACACAACGCTCGGACACATAACTGGGTGCACAAAAGACTGGGTTCTCCCACAGTCCTAACCCTATGCAGGTGGCAGCCTCCTTGGCTTGAAAAATCCAGTTTTGAAATGAGAACATGGCTTGAACAAGAGAAGCAGGATTTAATCCAGAGAAAAGAGTTTCTGACCTTCTCTCACTGTTTCTGAACACCTAAAAGTAGACTGGGTTATGCCACCTCCTCTCTCATCACTGTGAGGGGCCAGACAGGCTCTTCCTGAACCGAAGCACTACTCAGTCTCAGCAAAACGCGCGGAGTTTACACTGCCTCTTTGAGTGCTGGACAGTTTGGTACTCTCCCAAAAGGTATGAAAAGTATAAAATCAGTCAAATTTCATTATGAAAAGGGTTATTAATTTAGCAGACTATGGTTGAAAACTTTCCAGATTAATGTAATATCTCCTCCGTTCATAAATGTGTAAGAGCAGTGACTTAGAAATAAATTAGTCTATTCAGCAAGAGTGCAATCTACTGTGCTTCCAATTAGTAAAGGTAAGGAAAATATGGAAACTTTGTGAGAAAGCACTGCCTAACAAAACTATGACCAGAGAAATGCTTGTGTAGTTGTGATCAAAGCTGGGAGCCTGGAGCCAGAAACTGGAGGATGAATACAGGGCTATTACCAGGCACCAACTGCCCATCTGCACCTTCTGGAATCACGGCAGAGCCCTTGGGAGTTAAACCTACAAATATGGCTATGTGCTTGTGAGCTCAGCTGGCATTTTAGAGTACCTCTGCGAGCTTGCTTCCAATCCAGACTCATAGATACTGGATGCTAAAGCCTGTCACGTTAAATGTGTCTCTGGATGTCCTGTCCACAATATGACCTGAAGCATTTTCTTCAGAGAGGCTGATACATTTCAACTAGATGCTGCGGTGCTAAGTGCCATGTTTGATTGAATAACTTGTCTCCACTATTAAAATGCAGAAAGAACTTAGACAAGCATTTAGAAGCTTTGTCATTAAATAGTTTTCTTGTCAATTGATCTATCTTGCACGACTACTAGAGCCATCAATTGCCAGTGAAAAAGTAGGAACAGGTCTTAATCAGTTAAATGGGCAAGTATTGCCTGACAGCTCCCTTTGGGATGCGGCTCGTTCGGGGCCTGACTATTC
>NW_009259707.1:2388103-2390060 GCF_000687185.1 Egretta garzetta | reverse complement strand
AAACGAAGGTGAGCTCACGCCTGCAACGTGTCAGTGCAGCAGCACCGTGAGAAGGAGCAGCACAAACCTCTCCCCGCTCTCCTGCTCAGGACTTTAAGACCTTTTTTCTTTTCTTCCCCCCCACCCTGAGAGTCTCACACAGCTTTTAAGTGGCTTAACCGTTTCCGAAGCCGGTCTTTTCTCTTTCTGCTGATTTCTTATTGTCACGCTTTTCGTGACTTGTGCTGTTCAGCTCAACCCCCAGCACCTCTTGCTGTTCCCTGGGTGCTGGGCTGGGGCGGGGGGGAGGGCACTGAGATGGAGTTGGGCGCCGACAGCTCACTGAGTCGAAATGACTCTTCTTAGTGATGAACGACCAAAACCGCCCCTGCCCACGGTGCCAGGGGAACGCCTGCTTACCTACAGCTGTGTTGCACGGGGGCATCTCATCCAGCCAATGTCTCTGCTGTTCCCACTCCTGATATGAGCTTTAAGCCTTCACTGTACACTGTTTTTTTCCAGACCCCCAGGTGTTACAGACAGCCCAGGACACCTCTGCGTTGGACGAGCCTGGCGCGGCTGTCACAGACACGTCCCTGCCGCTGAAGCACCCTGCTCCTTGGGAAGCTGTTCCCATCTCCTTCAGCTTATAGAATGGCTTCTCCTAATATTTTCTAATAGGTGCTGCTAGCAGAGCTGCTCATAACCCCTCCCCGGCAAAGCCTCCTGTCTTGGGCAAGAGCCAAATATCTTTCACCCATTTTACATATAAAATTCCCTAAAAGTTACTCTGTCTCTTCAGTACCAAACCCTTGGTTTCTTTGGGGGATTAGCTGGTGCAGAATGTGCTCAGAAAAAAAAGCAAGTGCTGAGCAGGACCCTTTCGTGCACGGATTACTCGTGGTAATATTGCCAACCCCATCACTTTGCACACCTTGGAAAATCTGTTTTGTTTCTACTCCACGAAAGTAGAGTGACTCTTCCCCCCTCCCTGAACTATGCCCCAAGTGCTCTCAGTGCACCATGAGGCTAATTATTACATTTAAAAGTAAGGTGGCAGTCTGTCAGATACTGTACTCTAGGTAAAAATCCCTGTTGAGATTCAGCCACTGCATGGGAACATTAAATGTTAAATTAAGATGTTCCCACTTTTTCAAAGCTACAAATTAACATGAAAACTCAAATGAAGATCATGCCTATTCAGATATATTAAAGACTGGTAAATCATATTTGTCACCCTCACAATCAGTTTGAGTTTCAATTAAGTAGAACCAAATCACTAATCCATTTATTTCAATTACAGATGGGTGAATTCAGACCATAGAGTTTACATGTCTGGTTTTATTTTCCTCATGTTCTGTGCTGATTCATTCTCCAGAATAATAAAAGTTGTGGAAAACAGTATTCACAGTGGGTCTGCTCCAGTAAATTTGAAATTCTGATGCCCATAAATGTAAGCAGATAGTTTGGAAAACAAAGTTTCTGTGTCCTAAATTAAAACTAGATTGGTGATGAAAGTTCTGTTGTCTCTCACTTAATGATGTTGTCACTGATGCCAAGGGATGCGCTTGGCCACTAATTACAGCACTGAGTTTGCGAGGAATCTGCATGGAGCTGAGAAATGCAATGACCACTCCGCGGAGGGAATCACCTCTGGTTGTCCCACAGCATTTATAGAAACCGATGCCAGTAAACTAAGCAGAAATGCAAAACACACCTCTGCATTCATCCCTTTAATTTATCGTAACAGAAACTGCAGCAAATCACCTTTCAGGCAGCGTGGTGTCTTTTGATGATGTTTTTTTTTCCTGTCGCCCAGCGTGGTGGCTGTGCTCCAGCAGCGGGGATCCCTGGGGGGTGCCTGGAAGGGAGCAGCGGCTGCCAGGTGGCTGTGTGGCCAGGGAGAGCTTGGCTCCCTCCCACACCCCGTGCCTGGGAGGCTGCTGGGGGGGCTCCTTCCCACCCCCAGGGGCCAGGC
>NW_009259707.1:2384870-2388015 GCF_000687185.1 Egretta garzetta | reverse complement strand
CATTCCTGGGGGTAGAATTTGTGTTTATTTAGAGATTATTTTATTTTATTTTATTTTTTTACTTTTTAAAGGTGATTTTTTTTAATAGAGAAGGAAAGCTTGGTGGCACAGTAATCCGTGGGCAGGAGCTCTGCAGGATGCGACTGCATCCCCTGTTCGGGTTTTGGGGGTGGCTGCCCAGGAGCCCAGCCAGTGGACCCTGTGGGAGGGAGAAGGTGGCCAGGCTGGGCTCCAGGTCCGAAATACAGCTGCTGGTGCTCCAGTTTCTGCCATCCTGGGGTTGGGATGTGGATGAAGGGTGGCTTGCTGCCTTTCCACCTGCGGGAAGGGAGATGTCCCCAGAGTGAACCTGGGGGAGGCAGTGCCCCGGTGAGACACCGGCTGCTGAAACCACATCAGCCCTCGGACCCATCTCCCAGAAGCTGCAGAACCCGGCTGTTGGCAGCAGAGGACCCCCAGGGAGGCTCAGTCGCAGAAGCAGAAACGTTTCTGCTCCTCATTCAATGTGAAATAATTGCTTGAGTCCACGTGAGGAAATCCGCTCCCCGGAGCAGCTTTGGGGATATGACAGAAGGCCTGCTCCACTTCTGCCAAAGATAAAGCAATTTATCCTCCTTTTTACTATTGCAGTAGAAAGCCCTGAATTTCTTCCAAGACATGACAGTGGTGTATATTAGGACATGATGAGGAAAGAAATTGGCTAGGGTGGTTTGGGGTTGTTTTTTTTTTTGGGCCACCGCAGGGCTCTTTCTAGCTGAGGCGTTGTGTCAGCGATTTCAGTGACTTTTTCCCCACCCTGCCGTTGTTGATGTTGATGGTGCTGCAAATCTGCCCATAAGGCACTGCTTGCAGAAGCGGCACGGAAAGCAGAAATTTGTCCTTTGTATTTCAAGCAAACTGGAGACAGGGATGACATAAGCTGGCTCCCCAGCTCTGTTAGGCGGTCAGGAATCTGTTTTGCTGGTCCCTTCCCCTTGCAAAAGTTTTGGGGTTGGGGTGGTATTTATATACCACGTATATCCACATACATATGTGGATAGGTACAAGCACGTATGAAAATATGGATATATGCATATATGTGTGTGTGTGTGTGTGTATGTATATGGGACGGAGGTTTCAGATGTAGGACAGTGTACCTATAATTATCACAGACTCCTTTGGCTCACTCCTTTGGTGATTGTACATATTATAATCTTTATTATGGAGAGACTGACTGAAAGTACATTTTTCTTCTCCTCCCCTGCCCCCCCCCCCCCCCCCTTTAATTTCTCTCTTCTTTTATTTTTGTGTTTTGTTCCTTCTCTCTTGCTTTTCCCCCTTCCTATTCAAAAGTACTGGAAAATGAATAGAGACTAAAAATGCCTTGGCAGCAATGGTCTTGTGAGATATACTTAGGGAGGAAACAAATCTTTTGAACATTTGTAGGTAATGGAGATGCATCTGAACACGTACGCTGTGTCTCTCACCACCAATGTTCATCCCATGCCTCTGCAGCTCAATGTATGGATACCCCTGTGCTTACATGACATGTTACGGCGGCAGGGTATGTAAGCACACATAGAAACACGCGGTTGGAAAGAATGCTGAAAATAATGTAACTATTTGTTAGCGTATTGAAAATGAATGCATACACCTCAAGACAAGCATGTTTTTGCATGGATACGTGTGTTTTATTTCTGTGTCTATCAGCCAGCCTTCTTATGAGCGCATGTGTGTGGGAGGAAGGGATATGATTATGGATTTGCATGAATCCTGCATGAACGTAGACTGAAACTGAAAACATGGAGGGCATTATACAATCTATTTTTAAAGTCTGCATTACTGCAAATGTTGCTTCATCAAGCTCTTATCGTAGCTGATTAATTATGTAGAATGAATGATGATGAGTTCTTGCCTTATCTCCATCTCTGTGCTGTAGAAGAAATTTAAGCAGGCTGGTTTGGGACACTCGCAAAGAAATGTTTAAGCAGACAGTAGAGTGAGTACCGCAACCTTATTTTTTTATCCTCCAGACATCCTACAGATACCAGAATTTCTCCTCATGCATGAGATTATTGATCAACGTGGCAGTAATGAAAGATGAAAAGGTCAATTTTAAAATGTGAACAGTAGGGACCCCTTGCTACCACAATGGCTAACGTAGGAAATGTGTACCCTTGCCTTTTGCTAAGATCTGAGTTATATTAACAGTATTGATCTGCTGTGGGAAGATCTTGTTTTCCTGTCTTTTTTCTTCATGCCGCTTCTGTCCACCGCTTCCAGAACAAACCTGCTATTAGTTTTGATAGATCCCCGCCTCCTAATTTTCTTCTTTTCCAGGACGTGAGGCACTTGTGTCAGGCCACCTGAAGCATGGTCCGGGCTGTGCTGGAGGTCTGTGCTTCCCAGCATGGCTCCTGGTGGTGGGGATCAAGCTGGAGGACACCCTCCCCGCTGCAGCACCCCAACCTCTCCTTGCAGCCATCAGACTGTGTCGGAGGGTGCCAGCACAGGAGGGAGCCCCTACAGCTGTGGTCATAGGTGTGCGGGGAGGCTGCCGGCCACGCAGGTCCAGGCTTGGCCGCAGAAGTCAGAGATGGGACAGAGGATGCTAAAGCAGTTGGGCTCAGTTGGATGAGGGAAGGGGGCAGTGTGGTATGGGGAGGTAGAATATTTCAATTAGGCAAAATAAAGAAGGGGTGTGGGGGGCGAAAGCCTGGCACAGAGGGAATCTGAGCAATCCCAGGACTGACAGCCCCACAGTTTGGGAATACAGGGACCGGGGACCAACCCCCCCCCCCCCGCCCCACCCTGACATCCACAGTATGACAATTATAGCTACCGCAAATATCAAGGCATTTCTAAGTTGCAGGCACAGCTGCATTGTTATTCAGATAATAGAGTGCCTCAGTGTTGCCAGGCATTTTAACTTTCATGGGAACCTCATAATAGCTGCCTTAAAAGCATTATCGTGCCACATAAAAATTCCTTCCTTTCTTCCTTCCTCCTTCCCTCCCTCCCTTCCTCCCTTCCTCTCCTCCTCCTTTCCTTCCTTCCTTCCTTCCTCCTTTCCCTCCTTCCTCCCGCCCTCCCTCCTCCCTTCCTTTCTTCCATAGAATCATAGAATGTTTTGGGTTGGAAGGGACCCCTAGAGGTCATCTAGTCC
>NW_009259707.1:2377066-2384101 GCF_000687185.1 Egretta garzetta | reverse complement strand
CTTCCTTCCTTCCTTCCTTCCTTCCTTCCTTCCCTGTGTTGTCCCTCCTGCCCTCCCTCCCTTTCTTTCTCTCTCCTTCCTCTCTCTCTACCCCTCCCAACCCCCCCCCCAATGCAGTGAGAAGTGTAGAAGGATACCCCACATGCTCAAAGGCCTGAAACACAAACAGAACCTAACTTCCTTCCATGTTTTCTTGACCTCCCGTGTTCCTTTGTCTTTTTAACAGTATCACACAGCTGTAGACAGGAAGGTGGATCTGCAGTTCCTCATTTTGGGGGGTTTGGCGCAGCTGGAACTCTGTCAAGGAAGTTGTTAGCCTGGAGTTATTTCTGTTCAGCAAGGGGGGGAATTAGGCATGTGAGAGTAATAGGAAAGTTTGATGCTGGTACTCACAGTGATTCAAGTTCAAATAAGCAAACCCCCAAAAGGCGTTGCGCAGGAGGCTGCCACTGACAACCAGAAGTTTTGATTTAGATGTTTAGTACAGGGGGTAAGAGGCGTGGAAGAACATTTGGAAGGCGTTAAGAAAACCAGTCACTATGATGCAATGGTGTGTGTCAAAGAACAAACCAAGCAAGAGGAGTTTCTGAGAAAGTTGGAGAACTTTAAAAGAAACCTCGGTCGCAGCACGTCTGTCTATAGTTCCCCCCCCTCTGAAAGAGAAATCGAAATGGAGGAGGAAGCCAGCAGCGTGCCTTTAGAGAGCCTGCTTGTCAGGCTCCGCTCCAGTCCCCTGGAAAAGATAAAACCAGCAAGAAAACAGAACAAGTGAAGGGCAGCCAAAGGGGCATCAGAGAAGAGGAGCGCTGTGCTAAAGAGGAAGCTGACCCCTTTACAGAAGTGAAATAAGTTGTTACAAAATGGGTATGATGCAGAAATGTTTTCAAACTTTGTTTTATAGGAAGAAAAATGAAGACAGAGTGCTGGCAATTTAAAAAGTATCAACAACGCTTTAGTTGTTGATAAAAAAAGTGTGCGAGAAAATACTTGGTAAATTAACTGCCCTGACTAAATTAATCTATAATATTGAAGGGATTATTATTAAATTATATGTTACCCCTTATGTCTCAGAGAGACAGGAAAATACATTAAGACAGGGGACAGAATGTAGGGGAAGGCTCAGCCTGTTGATTTAAGACACTCATAAAGAGGGAGGCGTCTACCCGTGACAGAGGTATCCCATGTCCCATTATGATCAGTGGCAATTTCGGGCTTCATTCAGCTGCTCACATGTAGGCATGGCCTGATGGCCCCAGGAGGCATGAGGCAGGCATTGGGGACTGACAGATATATCACAGGAACCAGAGGAAAGCCATGTCCCCCTGGTGCATGGGGCTAGAGGCCAGGCAGGATGGGCCAGGCCTTGGACATCTCAAAATGCACCAGGCACCAGCAGAATCAGGAGCTGGGAGTGGGAAGTAGCTCCAAATTAAGGCTCCAAATGCCTATCTCCACACATAAGCTAGATGTTAGAGCTCCTACTATATTCCCCACAGTGGACGAATAGTTCAATATAGTTATTGGCATCTAAACATCACGCCTAAAGACCACATCAACTGATCTAAGGCATGGGCGCCCACGGCACTTAGAGCAAAAGGTGCAGCAGGCAACTTCAGCCCAGCAGCTGGGCCGCTTGAGACGCGGGGAGGCCTCCTCCCAGTTATCTTAATTGTCCTGGTCTAACTTCTGATGTCTCCTTTAGAGAGGTTTACACCGGAGCAAGCTGCCCCCTCCACAGATGATGAAGAGAGATGGGCACAGAGGTGCAATCACTCTCACTCCAAAGCAGACCTCTAAAATAGGAGGGATTCCCTTTCTCAAGCGCTTGCTGCTCCTGCAGAGCAGTGATTTTTCTCAGTGTTTAAGGCGATGAAGCCAAAGCAGCTCTTTTTTTTTTTTTTCTCCAGGGCTTGGAAGTTATTTCTCCTGAAGAAATGCTAGGAGGGCTAATTATATACAGCAAAATGAAAGACAAAATGTAATGCGCTCCGGTTTGCTCCCCGGCGTGTTGGTGACCACACGGCACAGTGAGCAGAGGTCTCTGGTCCCCTCCCTGCAGATCTGCGGCCCCCTGGTGCCTGCTCTGGCTCCAGCTCACCCGGAGACTCAGGGTCCCATGGGGAGCGGCGCCTGCACCCCATAGGGTGCAGCGTGGGTCCTCGGCGTGGGTGTGACACCCAGGGTGAGACTCACCATGCTGAGTCACAGCGACAGGGGCCGGGCTCAGGAAACGAGTCAATCGCTTGCTGTCATCCTCCGTGGCCTGTGCGGGGTTTGTTAGGTCGAGGTATCTTTATTTAAAAACAACCTCCATGCTGGTCTGTGAATGCATCGTCACTTAAACCCACGGCACAGCAGCCCTGGCCCATGGCTTCCTCCCTTTGCTGTCTTCTTGGGGTGAAACAAACCCCAGCTCCTCCTGGGTGAGGGTTGCGAGAAGTGTGCCCACACCAACACTGTTGGATTGGCTGGTGAGCTGGGAAAATGCGGGGTGATTTTTTGGAGGGGGAGTGGAGAATACTCCCTGCTGACAGTTCTGTGCCCTGATGAAATATGGCATCGTATCTCTACCACTCCCACTGCCACGGAGGGCAAATAAAATGCCCAGGAGAGGGAGGGGATTCCTCCAAGAGATATACCTTGTGCAACTGGAAGAGGTCCAATTTGCAGAGATTAAGGTGAACATTAGAGCAGAAATTCCATATGGATGACATCTACGAAATTACAGAGAGGAATGTGGAAAACTCTGCTTCTTAAGCACTGAGGGGAACAACAGTGCATTGTAAGGCAGGGGATCTCTCATAGGTAATAGCTGTAGTACAGTGATGTTGCATTCACCCTGTAGTTTAACATGAGTCACAGCACTGACTGAGGCATAAATACCATATGATTTTATATAGGTTATATATGCACCTTGTTTATGACATTATTTTCATCTGTCTCTATAACGCAAGCTTGAAACTTCTCTGAGTAAGTCCCTAGGAGTAGTACCAGGTAAAACCCTTACAAAATTTAACTTAACCAGTGCCTGAGGAATGTGCTAATTACATTATTTCGCATTAGCAAGTAAAAAAAAAAAATCAGGACTACCTCTTTACAGTAAGCATAGCTGTATTTTCAAGTGTTTTTGGAATACAGTGCAGTACTTGTAAATGCAGCTTGGGAATTCCAGTAGTTATCTGACAAGCAACACAGACTAGGGTTAAGAATGTGACCGTCCACCATGAATAGTTCCCACTTACAGCTTCAGTACATATATTTATAGAACTACTTATTTTAGGCTTAATGCATTTAGTGGTGGGGTAACTGGAATTTTTTCTTCCTGGGCCCACTTTCCTTTTAAAAAGCAACACAGACTGCCGTCTGCTTGCGGTCTGACAGAAATCTGTATTTAATATTTATCTGGTTTACACCTAAAAATGAGGAACCAGTGAGTTTGGTTTCTGTAGATCTAAGCATTTGTATGTCCATTTGCTGGCTGAACATTCAATCACAGAAGTTGCACAAACAAATTAGGCATACAGCTAGACAAACCTAGTTTGAAAAATTGGGCCATGCGTGGGTGTGTGCATCTAAATATTTTACAAGCTGAACAATCACCCTGGAGTATTTTAGGTTAGAGATAGATAAATTATATGTCCATCCGAATTTTCACGCGCACAAAGATTCGGAGATGAATGTGCATAAAATCTTTCAATTACCGTCAGGCTCGCGGGTGTTCTGGGTGTCCTTCCTGCAGGGCTGTGCTGGGCAGAGCTCCGTGCTTTCGCAGTTCGCTTCTGTGACACAAAAGCAGCAATAAGGTTACTACCGGAGCCTGGGTTACCTAAAAATATTTCTAATGATCGATTTTATTGCTGCAGTATAGCCAATGTTAACAGTGATACAAGCACTTGATGAGCTAAGTCAATGGTGTGACCGGGACGGGGGGACACCCAGCCCTGCCGCAGTCAGCCACCGTGAGGAAGGTTCATGGCGTGCGGTGCCCGGAGCCCAGCGATGCAGGGCTCCCTGCGGAGGGGCAGGCTGGAGCCTTGACACTGTATCTCAAATTGAAAATCCATCGGCTGCCTGGGAGCGGGCAGCAACATCTGCTCCACGCAGCCATCCTCACCCCAGCACGGCCGGGCTCTGTACACCCTCGAGGGCTTTGCCTCCCCCTTACCAAGGACACGGCTCCAGCAAGAGGGCATGATGAGCCACAGCCCTTCCCTCCTGAAGCCACCCCACAGAGCCATTTTTTTTTATCCCGACTCTGGGGCTTTCTTTTTACATTTGATGTCGCAATTACAGAAACTGAGCTGCAGGCCCATGAAGTGGACTGTCAAAGTCAAGCCTACGCCTAAGCCGTGAGCAGAATTTGTGGACTTGGGAACAGGCACTGGCTTAGACCGAAGAACATCGTTTGTTTTCCAGCTGCAGACGGGTAGCTTAGTCTCACTGTTCGAGAGCTCTCTCAGGATTTCCCAGGTGACTAACATTACCTCCTGGCATTAAAGGCTTCCCTGCTGTAGCCAGTCCTACTACAAGGCTCATATCCTGTATCCGCTTAAGATAATTATTGCTCGTATTGGAACACTCCCTTTTAATTAATGGGAGGGTTGATGATCTCATATGTTTATCTGTTAGCAGTTTTGTTACTTTTTAATATCTAGAGGCCTGGAATGACGCAAACACACCGCATCAAACAATGGCAGCTGTCCATCACCTCAAATGGCAGAGAGACCTGTGGTTTGGGGAAAGGCACTGGGGTTTGGGGAAAGCCCCGCCGTTGGGGGCTGCGTTCTTCCATGCGGTAGATGGTGTACACCGCCAGCTAACAACTGCTCCGAGAGGTCCAGCAAGTCTCTCCGACAGACAGGCAATGGAAGAGGAAAAAGCAAACCAGCAACAAATTTGCCTTTTACATGACGCGCCTACAAGTGAGCAGTCCTCATTCCTACGATGCAGATTACCACAGCAGTTCTAGCATCTGGCTTGTCAAAAATTATTAATTTCTCTTATTTTCTTCAATGAAGGTCTTTTTCTTTCATCTGCTGACTTGAAGAAGCATCCCAGAAATATATTTCCATTCCATTTCTGCTCATTTTTATCAGGATGGGCACGCAAGCGAGGGGAGAGGAAGGAAAAAGGCAAACATCTCCCCATCTGTATTTCCTGGTAGCGCTGCCTGAGCTGGTATATATCAAGCCCAGAAATACAGTAGACAGAGCACACCAGAGCTGGATCCAAACTATTGGCCTCACAGCTCTTCCAGCAGTGTTGCCAGCATTACATCTTTCTGCTCACGAAGTCCCCAACCCCCCAAGTCTGGGAAACCCTGCAGGGAAAGCCAGTGCCTTATCTGCCTTTAAGCGGTCCCTACGGGTGGCACCTAGGGGGGCCCATCTCCACCACCTCTCCCTGCCCCACCAGCCCCGAGATGCTGAGGGTTGGTGTCCGCCGGGCTGTGGGGCCGTATGGGATGGGTGCTGCGGAGGAGGCTCAGCCCGCTTTTGAGCATGGGAGGAATGCGGAGTGTCCGGAGAAGACCCCTCCATGTACAGATTTCAGAAAGTATGTTTTCTTCATCAGTAAACAAACGATGAGTCATTGGCTGTCGCATGGGAGAAAATGAGATTACAAAGAATGTATAAGTAAATAAATTAGTTCCCTTTAGTCATGGCAACAACTCAGTGTTTCCACCCAAATGTTTTATTCCAATTCATCTTGCTTCCCTTTTTTTTTTGGAACATTGTTGCCCTTGTACTTTGGGGAAACAAAATTCTAATAGGGTTCACTTGGAAATACATTTTTTCAAAACACAGTTCTTGTGTTAGACTGCATTTGAAGAGGCAGTCTTCATTTTTTGACATATATGTCCAGGGACAGAGCTATGGTGGGAGGAATGGAGCTGTAGCCCCCTCTGTCCTGGTGTGCTGCAGGTCTTGCACGTGGCATCTGCCACTCGACCTGCCAAAAGTGCCTTTACCACATGGATGTCTCCTGCTCAGCCCCCTGTCCCGAAAGCGGGTGCGTGATGTTTTATCTGTTTTACAGATGCCATCTGTAAGAAGAGCTTTGGAGGTTTGCTGACCCCTGTCCCCAGGCATCGATGCCAGAATATTGCAGTCCAAAGAACCATGTCTCTCTGGGGATCTCTCTATTTAAAAACATGCTTCTGCTCCGATCCTTTCCATTACAGCTGCGTCTTAGAGCAGTCGATGCAAATTTTTTTGTTTTCCCCAGATGCTGGAGAGATGGAAATCTTGCAGGAGAGCTGTGTTTCAGTCCTTGGTTTAAGTTCTGTTCTTTCAAAGGCCGTGTTTTCCTAATAGATAGTAAATAGTCTAAAAATTATATAAGGTGTTTTAAAATTGTATGTATATCCTACAACCTCAGTCCATGCCAAAAGAGTGCTCTCCAAAGTGGGGGAAGTTGGAAATTGTTGGAATCGCTTCTTGATTTAAATGTCTCTTAATACCGTTCTCATCTATAGGCTGCCACAAGTGGATGTGACTTTTTTCACTAAGATGGGAAAAGGACTTCAGAGAGCATTCCAGAGAACTGAATTATTTAAATATTACCTTTATTCATAGATTTCCCCAAAGCTATTTTCCCATTGGTTTTTTTCCCTTATTATGTGAGACGGAATGAATTTAGATAGATGGCACAAGCACCTATTCTGGTACACTTTGATGCTTGCAACGAAGGAAATAAAATCAAAATAATATAAACAATAATAGTAATAATAATAATAATAATAATATAAAAATAATATAAAAAAGCGTTTTCCCCTTGACTACGGCTGTTTCTATATCTGAGTGACATTGGTGCATACATCTGTTCTAATTGTAAAATTCCCTTATGCTATTCATAGAATCATAGAATCGCTTTGGTTGGAAAAGACCTTTGAGATCATCGAGTCCAACCTTTAACCTAACCCTGACATCCCACCACTAAACCATGTCCCTAAGCACCTCATCTATCCTTCTTTTAAATACCTCCAGGGAGGAGGACTCGACCACCTCCCTGGGCAGCCCATTCCAGAGCCTG
>NW_009259707.1:2371776-2376968 GCF_000687185.1 Egretta garzetta | reverse complement strand
CTAAACAACCCCAGTTCCCTCAGCCACTCCTTGTATGACTTGTGCTCCAGACCCCTCACCAGCTTGGTTGCTCTCCTCTGGACATGTTCCAGCAATGCAACATCTTTCTTGCATTCCAGGCTATGAAGGTAACGGCATTTTCTTAGTCAGGAGGACTGCAGAAGTACGCACGCAGCCAGCATTAGCAATATAAATCTCTTCATACTATAAATGAATCAGTTTGATTTGGTTTGAATTTTCAGGTCAGTGGACCAAAAATATACTTGGACTTTTTGTTCTGCTGTATTTCCCATCTCTTCAATGACAACATTTTATTGAGCATATTGTCTTTAGTCACCCAGCAGAGATGATGTGTGAGGGGAGGAGAGGGAGAAAAGCAGTGTGGAAGGAGCTTTAGCCCCCGTACACACCATCAGCTGCTGCAGGGTTTGTAAGTGGGCCTGGAGCTGTCTCTTCCCTGCCGCTTAGACAAGGACTCCTCTTATTCCTAGTCTTGCAAAGATCTGTAGGCTGCACTAAATTGAAACTGCCCTGTCAAATTCTCAAGGCTCTCAAAACTTGGAGACAATGTTAGTAAAGATTTTAAATAGGGCACATCGCAGATTATTCATGCAGGCAACTTAAAAGGCTGTGGAATTTGTTCCAGCATGGCAGAGAACTTTTTCATTATCGGTGGTAGCAATAATCATAAGCTGAGGTCTGTGATTCAGTTTATGGTGGTCTTAATTTTTGATGGAAGACTTTATTTTTAATAATAAAAGTGAGGGGATAGCAAAATTCTGTTAAAGGTAATTAACTCCAGGGATGCAGGACTGAAGACTGCTCTGAAGAGTGAAAAAAAAAATATAAATCTATATGGGTGATGGATTTTATCCTCTTCCTTCCCAGCAGGTTAACTTGAAGGTATCCTTTTTTAATTGATGCTCTTGATGAAAGAATTTAAATACTACAAAATTATATTTAGTTCCTGTTACTGTTGATGTCAAGGACATTTCTACACAAAGTCTGAACAAGAACAGGTCAGGCGGAGCAACGTGTGGGTGAAAGCACTTCCTCTAAACAAAGTGTAGTAAGACAGAGTGTACGTAAACAAGTACCGATTCATGGTCTTGCCTTTGAATGAAAGGAGCAAATTTGATTCTAAATTCTCCATCTTCGGTTCTGAATGAAGAAGTGATTCTCCAGTGCTGGACTGAATAAATCACAGCTCATGCTCTGCTATTTGTTTTTTTGCTGCTATTTAGATGTTTTGGTTTTTTCTTTCAAGAATGGAAGGATCTTTATAAAGGCGTCTATAATGGGGAAAAAATAAATTAATGCTGTTGAAGGCAATCCATCTGATTTGAGCTGTTCATTTAAAAGAGAGAAAAGTGAGATTAAAACCAAACTCTCTGAAGGCTGGTCTGGTAGAGCGAGAAGGGAAGACCTTACCCATCTCCACCTGTCAGGGGCTGATGCTATTAGTCCCTATGCTGCTGTATAACACATACATGGGGGTAGTGGTTGAGGGATGGATTTTTTTATTCATTTAGATTATAGGTAAGGTAAGAAATTGAGGGATGGGTTTATTCTTTTTGAATAGTTTTGAGATGTCAAAAGCACTTGAAGCAAAAGAATTTTAATTCTTATTTTATGAATGTAAAAATATTTACCTTCCTGTTGAGGCAGTGGGTGGGAGCAGTGGAATCAGGAGCTTTGTGTTGAATTTCGGCTCTGATAATGAATTGCTTTTTGATCAAAGGCAAGTCTCCTAACTGCTGCATGCTGTAATTTCTTTGTCCTAAATGTAGCTGTGTATAAAGTATACCTGCCTCATGGGATGCTCCAGCAATGAATAGAACTGTATATATTGAAAGTACTACATAGTGCAACTATAGCTGATATTTAGGCTGATATTTTACAGCCTAAGTGTCTGAAACACTTTTCTCATTACCTCATTGTTTTCTTTTCTGCCTACATGTGGCCTGTCCAGGCAGAATCAATTAAGCACTGACAAGCAAAGAGGCCGAGGTGTTTATGGTCAAGTCACCAAAAAGACCACAGATCTTTTTCTTGATATATTTAAAATCATTTGCAGCCAGAGCTGGGGTGGGGGATAGGGGTTCGGGTTTGGAGCTTGGGGGTTTTATTGCCTTGTTTTGGTTTTATTTTTAATTTTTTTAAAAACTCTGGTATTTTCAAGTGTTTGGAAGGGTTTTGTGGTTCCTGACTGTTGTCCAGCTCAAGACAATATATAAGATGTAAATGTACTGGTAATTTTCTGAGATCCTTGGGCAGTCCCAACATAGGCAAAGGTCACCATCAGAGTCACACTGGAAACGTAAAAACTTGTGTGCCCCTGAGTATTTATTTAGGTAAGGAAAGTTTGCGCAGCATATGGAAGAATTACTCTGTGAGGAAATTCAATTTCTGTAGCTTTTTTATCTCATTTCCTCAGTTCCCCTGTCATCCCCCGAGCTCTACCCTTTCTTTAGGAGCCCAGAGAGAGCAGGGAAAAATGTATTGAATTTAATGGCTGGTTTGGGAATTTCTTCCCCAAAGGGCTGTTTGTCCATTATAACTGGCTGGCTGCTGCATTTATTTTATTTTGTTTTACTGGCTGTAAGGACATGAGTACTTACATTTACTCTCTCTTTCTCAAAATACTGCGGTTTGGCTGAGTGGTTTAGACTAAACCGAAGAGTTATATCGGTACTAGAGAGGATGGTTTATTTTGGTCTTTCTACCTGCGTGTTTTCAAACTCCATCTGTACGGTGAGCATCGGGCTGTGCGTGGGAGCGGTGCTGGGGCGGGGGGCTGCGCAGGAGCCCTCGTCGCCCATTCCTCTGCGTGCACACACACACACACAGAAGGGCTTTCCCCAGCTGCTCCGCTCTGTTGTAGAGGGAATTTTGGAGATGGGAGCAGGGCCAGGGCCCCCTGCGCAGAGGGCTCGGGGCGTTGGGGAAAGGCAGATTTCACGGGGACTTACTGCCGTGTCCCTCGCAAGCGCTGTGCAATACAGCTGTAGGCAAGGCAGGGTTGACCGCACTGTGATTTCGCAGTAATTGCACCACGCAGACCGAGTCGGAGCCCCTCCCCCCCCCCCCCCCCCCCCCCCCAACCGCGGCTGGGGTGCCCAGCCATTCCCTGAGGACCCCACGCCATTTCAGCTGCAATCCCTGGCTCTTCTGTGGATGAAAGGGACAACTACATTTCACCAGCATCCAGTCTTTTTGATCAAATGTTTCTTCAGAGGGACAGTCAAGACCCCTGAGACCTCACGGCTTCCCCAGTGGCTTGGCCTCCACCTCCAGGACATGCACCCTGGCACCCCATCTCCCGTGGCCCCGCTGCCAAGCCCCCCGGCTCCCCCGCGGGCAGCCGGGAGCAGGCCAGGCAGCAGGGCCCAGCGCCCAAAGAAACCTGTTTGCACTCTGGCTGCAACAAGTCCAGCAGCCTTTTCCTTGCTCATTCTCTGGGAAAGACTACTCTTAAGGGTCCGGCAAAGCAGCCCTGAGCTCGCTTTGGCCACGTGCGGAGATTTGGATCACAACTCCCCAGCTGCACGTGCAGCCCAAGCATCCTGACCTTGCACAAATGCAGTGGATTTTGCCTATGGATCTACATTTTCCCTCCAAGAGGATTTTCATATGAGGAGACAGTTGTTCAGAATTTAATTTGTGTTGCACCAGTAATTGTATTATTATTGCTCACGCACTGTTATGGATATAGATGACATTTTACAGAAAATCATAAAGAAAAGACTATTGCTTTGAGCGGAGCTGCAATTTAAAGTTATCTGGACAACAAGACCCGTGCTCCAATACCCACCTCTATAGCGCTGCAGTGGTACAGCGCCAGTCTAGTCCAGCTGATGTTCTGACCAGCACCTATGCTTTCAACACCTACACATTTATTCTAATTGATAGGTTTAACATTTTAGACCTAGTTCATCATCCTACTATCTGAACTACTAAGCACTTAAACCTGAAGCAAAATTTTCCCGTGTATAAATAAGCGATGCAGGCTTCCTGTACACATACTCAATGTAGAGATGCCTTCTCTCTTCATCTGCCTGAGCGGTATGAGATGTATCTGTAATTTATGGTTCTATTTCATAGAAGGTATATTTTATTGCCTCAGACTTAATGAAAATGAAGAAATCAGTAATCATATCTGATTACTCATTTATATTCTAAATGGCATCACAGCATCCTTGGTAATAGGAGGTAAAACACCTAAAAATGTGCCAAAGTAAATTGCTCCTTGCGTACACACTATTTCTTCTGAGTCTCTCCTAGTGCGAACATCCCCCTTGAACACTCTCCTGTATTGGACATACTGATCACTCTGTTCATTTAGCAAGCAGTAAATGAATGGAAGTGTTACTAATACACCAAAGCATCTGGATTGGACCAAATCCACTTTCCGGAGAAATGAGTGCTGGGAATAGGATGTGGGAATAACAGCAAACACATAAACTGCGGAGGAGGGCTTCAGTCCAGGGGCTGGAGGCAGAGGCGACGTTCCTGTGCCTGGCACTCCCTGGGCCGGCAGCGGCCGCAGGGCAGGACAAGCCGGGGCTTCTGCCCTCCGGGGCCGGGGCCGTCACTGGGAGTGAAGGGACCTGGGTGGAGGGGGTAGGGTTACTGTGTGCTGCCTCTCCCCAGCAGAATTCGGGTTGTCCACGTTCCACTGATTTATTTGTGGGAGAGGAGTTAGGGGAATTCATTTGCTAATCCTACACCGAGCCTCCCTCTTCCCTGGCTGCAATCTTCCAATAATTTCCCAATATAGACTCTACCTCCCTCTCTGCAGCTGTTTGTTATTTGTTATTTTTAATAACAAAATGCTATTGCCTAAGGCTGACGCTCGGAGACAAAATTTTGTTTCTTCATCAAATCCACTTCCACCCAAAGTACGTAAAGGATTTGTTCCTGAGACATACAAATCTGTAAAATAAGCCACTTGTACTAGATTTTTTCTTGTCTAAATACATCGATCAATTTAATCTGAAGAAATTAGATACCTGCTCAGAGAATAAACCAAATGTTCAAGAAAATTAGGGAGAACTGGAAGGCTGATTCTCCAATCACCCATAAATCATGAACATATACTTTACTTTTGAGTAGCCGTCAAATAGTTTGCAGGAATCGTTTTTAGGTGGCTAAGGATGGCTCGGCTAAGGATGGCTCAGCGCACTCCTGCA
>NW_009259707.1:2360315-2371719 GCF_000687185.1 Egretta garzetta | reverse complement strand
ACAGGGACGATGCAGGAGCAGTGGCTCTACGTGACACTGCTTCAGCTTCCTGACTGTATGACTGCAACTTAATGAGCTGCTTAGGGCTTGACCCAATGAAAGGTTTAAGTGACTAACAAAAGACTTACGTATTATTAAGATGCCTGTGCTCAACATCGCAAATCCATACCTTCCTGTTTGACTTCACAAGTCTCTAAACGCTGCCAACTCTGTGCCTGCACGTGCCCGGGACCATCCCTGATGTTCTTGTCATGTCTGGGCTTGATTGCAACCCAAAAATACAGCGCTCGTTTGCCTTGAGGGCCTGCCACAGTGGGCTTGCCACGCAGCTGGGGGATGGATCCACCACAGGAGGCAGCAGTGGTTATGGAGCAGCTTTGACTACAAATACCCTCCACCTTTGTTGCTGAAGGTAAAGGCAAGATTTATGGGGCCAGAGAAAGGGTGTGTAGTGTCACGGCTTAATATGTCAGGCACTCACGCGGAAAGGAGGGAGTTGGTAAAATCCAGAGATGTCCATCTCCAAGTCAGCAAAGCAGTTCAGTCCTGGCCAGAGGAGCAGGGGTGGGATCTCTAAGAGATGCTCATGCACCCGTGCCTCTTGGTGCGGGGCTGCAGGCGCTCCCTGCAGAAGGTGCTGGTTGCGGATGGTGTTATCCTGACCCCTTTGCCCCAAGGGTTTGGTTTCACAAGTCCTGAGGAGTCAAATCACCGCTTCATGACCCATCCGTCACACCCTTGCCACCACACGGTCCCGCCCCTGTATCTCACGGTGATACTGGTGCTGTTGAACCTCAGTTCAACAACCTGGAAGAAAACAACCAACCAACACCAAAACCTACACAGCTTTATGCCACACTAGTGAGTCAAAGGGGAGGGTCCAGTCAGGGCCAGAGCTGGTGTAAGCAGGAGGCAGGATGGAGAAAGGAGGAGACAGATGTGTGGCCTCTCCTCTTTGTCCTGAGCTGAGCATATTGGTGGCTGCATCCACAGGCTCCCTCTGTGCCCAGCTCCAGGCTTGGGTCCTGCTTGCACATAATGAACGCCTCTGCTTGTGAAAATATTAGCAAAGATCAGAGGAATGAAGAAGATCGGTATAACTTCATTAGAAAAAGATTGATCAATATGAACATGGGCGGCTGTCCAAGGAGTCCAATACAGCCTAAACGGTGGCTGCTGGGGATATGTTTGCACTAGATACAAGCTCTCCTCGCTTTGAAAAAACATTTTCTCCCAGAGTATAAACATTTATGATTTAATCTAGGAATGAGCCTTAGGGAAACCACAAATGTCTCGAGTGATATTTACATTTGCTTCAGATAATCAATTGTTGTTGGTCAGCCAATAATTAATCTGAATTAAAGAGGACTCAGGCGATACAGGTCAAACACACACACTTCTGCACTGCTGCAGGAAAAGAACTGAGATCAAAATGCGGCTCCGAATGGGACAGGTTGCTTCCTTCTTGGCATTAGCTCAGCTGATATATGTAGGCAGCAGAGACCAAGCAGATTTATAGCTTACCAAGGCCTTTCTGCCCATCCTGCCCTTCAGAAGGCAAGGAACTGCCAGGTGAGGGCACATGAGCAGATCATAATTTGACCCAGAGGTACATAAAACCAGTACAGCATTCATCTGAGACAAATTCATTGGCATTATGTACCCCAAAATGCTTTATTCTGCTTATGCAGAATGCTACCTTTAATTCCACAATATCTGCATGCCCACAAGTCTACTTTTCCAATATTTAACCAGCACTGATAAGACATAAGCAAGGAAGCACCTGGGAAATTACAGTTGAAAAGTCAAGTAGACTTGCTATAGGTCTTTATCTTAAAATATAGCAAAAAAGACATAAAGGCCTATTTGAGAGAGAAATCCTTTTCTCTATATGTTTCTGTGTTAAAGAGAAAGAAAAACAGAAAAGATAATGAAAAAGAGAGAACAAGAGGAAAGGAAAAGGAGAAGACGAAGACAAAGAAAAAAGAAAAAGGAAAAAGAAAAGGCAAAGGCAAAAGAAAAGGCAAAGGCGAAGGCAAAGGCCAAGGAAAAGGAAAAGGAAAGGAAAAGGAAAAGGAAAAGGAAAAGGAAAAGGAAAAGGAAGAGGAAGAGGAAGAGGAAGAGGAAGAGGAAGAGGAAGAGGAAGAGGAAGAGGAAGAGGAAAAGGAAAAGGAAAAGGAAAAGGAAAAGGAAAAGGAAAAGGAAAAGGAAAAGGAAAGAAAAAAGTCTTTTGAGAGTTAATTCTTCAGCCATTTTCCTCTCTTTTTGAGCTGGCACTCCGTGACAACCTTCCCATTATGTGCCATCTCTGGTGTATTGCTATCAAAGCATACAGAATTTTTCCACTGAGTGGGAAATTGGCGAGGCTTTCTTGTTTATAACTGCAAAGGTAGCAACTCTCATAAAGTAATGGACATAATTATGCCACTTTTAGCCAAATTGTGGGATAAATAACTTTCCGTTCTGTTAGCCTGGCCAGTGCACCTGAATTCTTAAAACCAGCACTGATGTTGCTTGTTAACAGCATCCCCGCTCGGAGAGGGCTGCCACTCAGTGACTTCCTGGCTTCAGCAAATGATAAAAGTAAAAGGCTTCTCCCTGCAAGCGTAGTTTAAGGTTTTTCATTATAATCGGTGCTCTCAGTAGGCTCAGCTTTGGCAGAAGAGTGTGAGATTGACTTTATTTCTACTCCTACCCAGCTTAGAGACAGCAAGTGAAGCTCTGGGCTAGAAAGAGATGGGGGGGGGGGTGTGGTACCCACCTCAGCAGATTCCCGCCACAGTCCTTTTGGGCTCTGCCGTGTGCTGCTGCTTCTCACCAACCACCCTTGAAAGATGAAGTCAAGTCTAAGACTGAAATAGAAATGGGTAGATGCTGCGCTGCTGTAGCGATTATGCTCACTCCCATCACAAGGATTCACAGGCAAAGCAGTGTAGAGCAAGCTCAGTTAAGAAAAAAAACTCTGAATGCAGTTGAAAGTGAACCTAGGCTATTTGGAAGCACTTAAAAACCATAGGACTATGACTTTTGATGCTTTCCCCTCGTGGATCTCAAAGCACTTTATGAACATGCATCGAGCTTCACCACTGCCCTTGCGAGGCGTTATAACATCACTACTTTCCCAAGGGTGGGTAATGCAGTTTCTGGGCACCCACATGGAGAAACGCGGCAGTTTCAGAGATACCAAACACCCAGAAGTGCCAGCCACTGGTGTGTATAACTCATGACCCCAGATAAGCACTATTAAAAGTGCAATGGCAGGCTTATTTTTACTTACCTCATAGTAAAACAGAGCTTAGGAGGTACATATTTTCAAGTGTGCTTCCACAGCTTTGACAACGAGAAACTTTATTTGCTTGGTTTTTTTGCCTGAAGAAAGCTGAGAGTAGATTAAGTAAAGATGCGATTCGGGCAGTTTGGTCTGTAAGCAAAACAAAGTACAGACCATATTGGATGACTCACGGTGAACTTGCAAGAGCAGATGAAATCAGTGAGAGCCATGAGCTTTTCCGTAAACAATTTCAAAGTTACAGACACCAACGCACAAGGCAGCCCAGCATTAGGCACCCGTTTAGGGGAGGATACCATTAAAACGCACTGCGATGCGATACGCTGCACCGGACAAAGAATGGTGTAGGGGGACCCGCACAAAGCTCTGTTCA
Organism: Egretta garzetta; assembly: GCF_000687185.1. Taxonomy (NCBI): domain Eukaryota; kingdom Metazoa; phylum Chordata; class Aves; order Pelecaniformes; family Ardeidae; genus Egretta; species Egretta garzetta. The sequence goes on along the minus strand of NW_009259707.1, from coordinate 2,368,057 downwards.
CGTCTTTAGACCCACTTGAACAATAACATCTTGACCTAAAGGCACAATTCATTCCCTCTAGCTTGGATACTTCCCAGGAATTCCCCTCCCCGGGGGGTATTTTGGTGGAGAGGGCCCAGTGACGAGGAGGTTTGGGACAGGAATGGGGAGAATGCAACCACTCCCCGTTATCGTTTTTCCCACCCACCCTCCCACGGTGCGGAGCTTTTCTCCTGCCCCGATGCTTTCGCAGGAGCTCACTGGCAAGGGGAGGCGAGCCAGCTACAGCCATGCTGGTGGGGGGCTATGAGGGGGGCTGCCGAGGCAAAGGACCTTGAGCCTTGACCCTCTGCAGGGTTCCCTGTGGACTGCTGGGAAACTCCTATGGTAAATGAACCTGTTCTGTGGGTCGCAGGCAGAGGAAACGGTCGCCTTCCCAACTGATCTGCGAAAGGACCGCCAGGACCTGCTGGTATCAACACAAAGTAAATGAGCTGCAATTGAGGTTGCTTACGCGATTTGCCCTGTCAGCTAGGGACTTCACCAACCAAATTTAAAATCCCCAGAGAGCAGCAGGATACTGCGGCGGTGAGCTCTGCGAAAAACCCTCTGGGAGACAGGGAGGAAAACAGCATGTAAAAGTTTGTAAGAATTAACTCGTTTCACATAAACGTCTGTGTGTAGGTAATTTAAAACCTAGACTAGAACTGGTTATTAGGTCAAGCAGCTCCTTACCACATCGGACCACCGCATTTTCGTACAGCAGCTGAGCAGCGCGTGGCCACCCGCTGCCCACGCCTCATTGCTCATGGCAGAGCAGGAGCTCGTGGCTACGGCCAACACTCTCTGCTCAAGGGAGGTTTGGTGTTGAAAGAGCTGCGGTATTTCAGACCAGGAATTTGGGGAACTATACGGTCCCTTTATCCGGAATAGGTTATTTCTCACCAGGAGTAGGAATTGCTCCTACTTTTGGCAGATGGCATCGGCTCAGACGCCCGTCCAGACTCCTCTGCTTCATATGTCCATGTATGTTCACAGACTACAGATAAATGTGTCTTCACTTACATTAATGTGACAAAGGCATTTGGCTAATGAGTGTCAGCACTATAGATACAACAGATCCACCCAAAATTTGTTGAAGAAAAAACAGCACCAAGTACATTTCAGCCGAGTGCTGGATTTTTCAGCTAAATCAGAACTGACTTCGCTGCTGCAAGTCATAACACTAAAATATACCACCTGTATACGATGCCCTCCATGCTTTACATCTACAAATTAGCCCTACATCATCCCAGTGAACTCTGACTATAATCGCATAGAAGATAGGAATGCTAAACTGCCAAAGCTTTATCGACTAAGCTAAAGCTATACAGCACTTGGGTGACGGTGACAGATAGAAAACAAAGGCTGGGAACACTGATTTCTGAATTATTTCTCGTTTCTAGACAATACCTGTATGTAATAGAGATCAGCGAAAAGAACGGTGGTGGAGCAGATCTGAGGTTAGATATGCTCAGCCATTTGCTACTGCCAGGTTGCTGTCTTTGCAATAGCTGCTTAAAAATGGATTGCTTCAAAGCTGAAAAAAACCATGCAAACCCAAGAAACCTATAACTGTATTCTGCAGCCTGATTTTTTTTCCCAGCTCTTTTGTCACAACTAAAAAGTTAGTGTGTTCCTTAAAATAATCAACTGTATAGAACTTGAGTTCTGTTGAAAATACAAACAATATTTAAAATAAATCTTACTTTCTCTTGATTTCGGTTAACAACCCATATTTATCATTTTGCACCATTAAAATTTTCTCCATCTGATTTAACAATTCAGCATTTCCAGATTCTTTTATGTAATATTTGTATTTGACCAGTGATTTTTATATTGCCATCTTGCATTCAGTTTTTTCCATTACGTATAACCGTTCAGCAATTTCACTTATGACTGACGGAGTCACACAACAATTTCTCTTTCAATCATGTTAGTTCTTTATACTATTTTTCTTTCAGCTAATTCTAATTTTAATTAGTTAGAGCAGCAATTGACTGTACTGATGCAGTATTCAATTAATTCCACAGTGGTGACTGAGGTTATTTGCTGAGTGACAGCAAAATACCAGAGTACACTGCATTTTACAACAATTACATACCAGTTCTACTGGAAACAGTGGTCCACCATCTTGTGCATCCAAATGCTGATTTCAAAGTCACACCTAGTTAAGATTTTTTAAGCATATTTCTCATTAGAAAACAAGGATGACTTTGTTTGTTAAGTGTAGAGATCACAAGCTCTGTCATGTTAAGAAGGAATTTTAAAAGCTGACCATACCAAGCATCTTGAAGTAAAAGTTTTTCATCAGGAGCAGGAGGAGTCTGGGTTTGTTATTGTCCGTCCATTGTGTTTTACCCCCTGTTTTTGTAGATCATGCAGATGCAGGGAAAATCACCTCATCATCACTCTGCTCTTACGGTCCTTTTTGTCTTTTAATTCCAGATTGAAAGGTAAAATACAGACTACACTTTCATATTTTCTGAACCAGACGAAGCAGATTCGGCTGTGACCCCTGTAGATTGTAGAGGATGTTTGATCTGTGTGGACTGTACATCTGTGTAGAGACTGTAGACTAAAACCTGCATCACCTATTCAAACAGAAAACGTTGCATGAAGGTAAACTTCATGCCAGCATATAATAGCAGAAAACTACTTACAGTATCTGACCTAATTCAGAATCGCCAACCTCAAACATTAAAAAATTCAACCAGGACACCAATCATGAAAATCCTGATTTAAAAGCACATTGATTTTTCTTTTATCTGCAGGTTTCTAAGTTCACAGGGATCAGGCTTCCAGACTTTCCCTGGCAGTCACGAAGGATGAAAACATTGTTTGAAGGTTGAGCTTCCTGCATAGCCTTATGCTTCTTGGAATCGGTGCTCTGAGAGATACCAAATATTTTGTGTAACAATGACAATACTGTAATAACTGGCAATGCAGTTCACAAAGGCAGGGCCTATGATTAGCCAGCAGTTATTATAAAAGAAATGGGAAGGCTAATGAGGAGCATTTGTTTCCTTCTCTCACTCGACTACAGTGTTGTTAGCTTGTGAAACTCTTGACACCAAGCTACAGCTCTTTAAGGGTAAAGTCACCTCTCGCATATGAAGTCGGTAATTCAGGCTGTAGACACCTAGTAGAGAGCCAACTAGGAACTTAAACCCAAGTCAGTGCCATGTTACAGGATCGTTGCGTTGCCTTCACTCACAACCTGCAGTTGCTTTTCCAACCTCTTGGCCCAAATTGGCGTCACCATCCCTCCACTTCATTTGCCCGAGGTCTTGGGTTGAGAGGATCCACCATCAACGTAACCGTCGACCAGCAGCAAGTCGCTTTGCCCACCTCCCCAGACCGTGGCTGCCATGCTCAGCTGGGACGGGCCAGAGAACAAGTCCTGCCCACGCACACAGGTGCTGCAAGATTGCGGCTGGTGGGTCCCCAAGGAAGCTGCCATGGAGCTTGACCAACGTCGAGGGCCCACCGGGTGGAGCTTTTCTCCATCCGTAAGGATAAAGAATGACATACATGGGATGCTCCTTCCAAGCAAAGTAAGCGCTGGGCCCTGGGCTTACGCAATCCGTAAATTGGTCATGCAGCCTACTGGATCTCCAAGTGAGAGAAAACCTCCGCTGCTTCTCTCCTGTTGCCTCTCCATGCACGCTTTTCCCCGTGAGAGCGGAGTATCAGCTTGCAGTCCTGAGCAAAGTCCAGAGTGGGTAATTACATTTCGCCGACACACCCTACCTTGGCAGAGGGTCGCTGTATCCGGTGCCGCTTGCTCTAAACTCTTGCACGGCCCTGCCATGTGTCAGGGGGTTGTGCTCGTCCCTCGAGACAGCTGCACCTCATGGCTGGAAGAGGCAACGGCCGGGTATCTGCTGTGTGCAGAACAGCCAGTTCTGGACAGAATTTGGTATTTAAATGCAAAATGGAGCTTATGCTGCGGGGTCAAGCCATTGAGCAGCAATATTTTGAATTTCAGAACTGTATGAAAGATCAGTTTTAACCTTTGAATAGAGTTCAAAAGATGTCCCTCAGCACACTTTCACTTTTAAATAAACAGGAGAATCAAGGGCCCTGACATTTCCAAAGCCCAAACCACCGGTTTGTTTTCCTTACATAAATACTTTGAATCTTAGCAACTGTCTACAAAAGATAACGATAGAATTTGTCATAATAAAATGTGATCTGCTGATAGATTTAGCTTGCAGTTTTACAGCACCTTTGGGTAGCTTTCGTCCGTTGAAGAGAAGAATTTGGATGTATTTTGAGCTCTGAGGACACGTTCTTCCCCCTCAACATTTTTCGTAAATGTCACTGAAGATGCAGCAGCCACGCAGCAAGTGAGAAAAGCAGCTGCGTTATCGTCAGGCTGAATTAGAATCATTGTGCAAATATACTTAAGTGACTCAGCAGTAACTAATTGAGTATTTGGGATCTATTCTCCCCTGGTAGCGGTCATGTAATTCCCCTTCATCTACGTGGGAACCGAGCATATGCTTTATGCAGAAACTAGATGATGTGTCGTGATGTAAACCCTTTAAGAAGGCGATTTTTTTTCAGAGAGAGAAAAGACACTGACATCACTTTAGCTTGCAGTTTTACAGCACCTTTGGGTAGCTTTCGTCCGTTGAAGAGAAGAATTTGGATGTATTTTGAGCTCTGAGGACACGTTCTTCCCCCTCAACATTTTTCGTAAATGTCACTGAAGATGCAGCAGCCACGCAGCAAGTGAGAAAAGCAGCTGCGTTACCGTCAGGCTGAATTAGAATCATTGTGCAAATATACTTAAGTGACTCAGCAGTAACTAATTGAGTATTTGGGATCTATTCTCCCCTGGTAGCGGTCATGTAATTCCCCTTCATCTACGTGGGAACCGAGCATATGCTTTAAGCAGAAACTAGATGGTGTGTCGTGATGTAAACCCTTTAAGAAGGCGACTTTTTTTCAGAGAGAGAAAAGACACTGACATCACTTCCAACATTTTTAAATTAAGTGAACCATAAGCAGGGAAGTTTTCTGAAAGGTGCTATTAAAATGACCATTTTTTCAGATTAGAGAGCATTAAAAACCACCTTGTTTTTTCCAGAGTAGCCAGTGTTTCTTCACCTCTCCATCTGTTAGTGACACAGTAATAAAACCCCACACGTATAAATGAATTTTATTGCAGTATCGATGCCTTTAAAAAGACAGTTTTAAAAAGCAGGAGTAGCGATTTTTAGAACAGGCTAATTTAGATTTAGGCGTATTTCCTCTTAAGTGAACTAACACAGAGGGACCAAACGCCTTTGCCGTCCACCTCTGAACTGGACAACACCGTTTTCCCGATTTTCAAACAACTTTCCGGTCCCTCCTTCTCACGCCCCTGCTAAAATGACAGAAGGCGGAAGGAGCCCATCTGGGAGGCGGCAGTCATGTCCTCGCCATCACGGGGTGTAAATGCATTAGCCTGGCTTGGACCTGTACGGCTGGGACCTGTGGCGGAGACGACGGCCGTGCGCCCGCCCCGAGGAAGCCACCGCTTGGGCGGGCGGGTGGTAAAGCGCGAGCAGCATCGCACAGGGAACAGAAAATGGGTAGTCATAAAAAAAGAAAGGTGAAGAAAAGTAAAGCAAGACGAGCCAAAAGGAAGAATATGATTTTTTAGCCTCTTGTGCAAGATACGAATTTCAAGATGAATTGACTGCCATTACGTAATTGCGAAATCAGTCCGTCACACAGCCTCCGGGTTTGTTGTTTGCATGTAACCCTCCTGGAAGCAGCGGCACGAGGCAGGCTGTTTCTTTTCCAAAGACGAGGAGGCATCTTTCTATTGCTTAACCATATTTTTTTTTATATTTTATTTTTACTACACGGCTACAGCCTTAGGCTGGGAGAAAAATTCACGCTCTTCTCTCCTGTGTATAGATTTTCTAAGGACCGCACCGCTCTTATGCATATGCAAAAGTGCACGCTTTGCATATTTACTTTCTTTATACAAAACAGCATGCCCGCCACATCATGCACTGCTTTCACTTCTGTGCAGATTCCCCCAAATTTATCTTCTTCTCATATTTAGAACGTAATTCGCACTCAAATCACAAGCAGCCAGCTCTTCTTAATAACTGTTATTCCAGAGATAACGGCTAATTATGGCATTTCAAAAAGCGTACATTAATATTTCAGTAGGCTCAACGTTTTGAAATACGACTCAGGGCAACATCTTGGGTCTTTTCTGCTGGTGAAACACAAGGATCTGTTCAGTTTTTCAGACAGTTAAAACACCCTTCAACATACCCTTGCAAACCCTTTCTACGGCATCGACTGTTCGTCCTAAGCCGCCGTTTGGAAAAAACAGCTTTAATGGATCGTTTCTTAATGTAATTAAATATATTTAACAACGGCGTGCTTCAGAGTCCTTAAATTAGTCCTTTGCCTGAAGACAATGTATTCATCCAAATCCCTCCTTAAAACATTCTTCTCCCGTAAATCCTATTAGCATTAATCTGCTAAGGCTAGGTGTGCTTTATCATTTTTTTTTTTTTTTCAGATACCTGGAAAGCTTTGAGATCTACCGCCCACTCGGCGCCTTACGGTGCCGAACACTTTCGGAGGTCTAATTTAGCCTGGAAACCCTGCGGGGGTCGCGTCACCTTCCCCTGGACATTCTCAACTCAACGGCGCTGTAGAGGGAACAACAAAGCGGAAGGTTGCTGCGGGCTGGCGTTAGCCAGGGTGTGGTAAGAAGGGACAAAACTGAAGACCGAAAGCTGAGTATGTATTAGACATGCAAAGGAGAGGAGGGATAATTCACCGCTCCTTTATCGCTCCCGCGGTGCATTTTGCTCCAGGAACAACAAAGACTGATATCTGAAAGTCCTTGGGCGACAGATCCCATTTAAATTCAGCCTAAGCCTCTGCAGGCTGGAGTGAGGCCTGACCACGCAGCGAGGCGGAGGCAGCAGGGACTCCAAATGTTTTCCTGCTCTAAAAAAATCACGGTCAGATTATTGTTTCGAAAGGAAGACCGACACCGCTCCGCATGGAAGCCAAATGCATGCATGAAAAGCCTGGAAAGGAAAAGGGCCTTCCGTTCCTCCCCGAGGTGCATGCAAAGCCGTTCTTGGAAGAAAGAGGAGGCCACATTTTCCTTTCAGGTTTATCTCGCGGGCACGTGAAAGGCACTTGGGGCTTCCCAAACCATCAATTAAACGCTGCGAGAATCAGTAAAAGTTAAGAAGGGGAAGAGGCAGCGATTTGAGGATTTCTGAACTATTTTAAGTAGGAGCGTGGAAAGATCGCCAAGCAGGCTTTTTTAATCACTGTATTTAAAGAGTTGAAAATATTTTTCTGAAGTTCTCCCTGCCACTTTTAGCTTGGTCAGGGCAAACAGGACAGCGGGGCTGCTGACTCTGTCTGGGATCTGGAAAAGGCGGTGTTGCGTACCCTCGCCTCCCGGGCCAGGAAATGCGTCCCGAGGCGAGGCTGAGCCAGGGCGGGTAAGGGGCGAGCCTCCTCTCTTTGGAAGCCGCCATGTTGGAAGGGGTCAGTGGTTTTATGCGGTGCCAGGGCGGCTTCCCCTGCAGCGCTGCTTTCCACTCCCGTCTCCCCGGGTTCCTCCAGCGGGACCCTTCCGCCTCCCCACAGCCCGGGGTCCGCACCCTGGGGCAGGCACGGAGGCCGGCGGGGCCCGTGACTGGCAGAGGCCGGTGGCCAGGCCAGCGCGTCCCGCCTCG
>NW_009259707.1:2354476-2358559 GCF_000687185.1 Egretta garzetta | reverse complement strand
ACTTTCGACTTCATAGAGCTGAAGCCGGGGGTTCTCTTCGAGGAGTGCGGTGCAGCGTGCCCCCGGTCGATGCCAATGTAGGCAGAGGACATAAAGCTAAAAAAAGGAGGGGGGAAAAAAAAAAAAAAAAGGTAAAACTATACCTTGCGTACCCACCTGGCAGAGGACATAAAGCTAAAAAAAGGAGGGGGAAAAAAAAAAAAAAAAGGTAAAACTATACCTTGCGTACCCACCGCTCAGTAAAGAGCATCCCTGGCTGTTTTGTAAATCTTTTCATCCTGTTTTTAATTAAAAATGTGCCCACGCTAACAGATACCCCTTGCTGGCAGGCTGGGCACCGTGGCCCACCTCGGATTAAGTTGTCAGATTCGGAATTCAGGTTTGTAATTCAGGTCTGACCTGCGACTGGCTAATCCTGCGTGCCTCCCGACTCTAGTTCCTATGTTAACGTCTCCCACTGTTGGTTTGGGTTATTTTGTTTTTTTTTTTTTTACAGTGCATGCAGCCCTCTGCATGTGTCAGGGTTATTCTGTGAATTCCATGTAGCGTTGAACTCGGAACCGACTCCTTCTTTTGTTACTTTAAAACTTGAATGCTGACTGAACCTCGGCAAGAATTTAAAGCGTTCCTTAGCCGAGCTGCATTTCTTCCCTTTGCTGTGAAGTAATATTTGTTTCTGAGGAACATACTGCTGCTGTTGTAGCAGCTCAACGTAGGAGAATTAGGCTTTTCTTTCATGAAATGTGGTAGTGCCCTTTGTAAAAACAAATTTTCATGGCCTAACCACGCGTGGTTTGTATCATCGAGAGTTTGGGCTGGTAACTTAATATGGAGGAATTTGAAAGGGCTCACTGGGTAGGAGCTTATGAAGAATTTCTCTTTGAAAGTGCTTGTTTTGCCACTGCTTTTTAGGAATCTGAAGCAGTCAGCACCACATAGATGATGTTAATGGTGCTGTGTTTTCATTTTTAGGATTATAGCTTCTGAAGTAAAATAATGTTGTTGCTTCTTAGAAATACTGATTTCACAACTCGGGAAATGGAAATCCTCTGTCTGGCCCGAGTCAGTTTAAGCAGTTAAGCAGATCGCTTTGCCTTCCTGACCGACTTGCTTCTTGAGAGTTTGATAGAAGACATCACTTTCGGGAACGGTGAATAAATGTAGAGATGGAAGGCACCCATACCACCAGGATCAAGACTGCAATTAGAAAATATTTTTATATAGGCCATGAAACAGAGACGTACTCATTCTGACGTTAGCTCTCATCGTTGTCGTTCTGTCATTGCAACATTAGCTGTTGTGTCGGCCTTTTACTTCTGCCAGATGACGCTTCCGATTGCAGTTGTGATACAATGATACACAAAATCTCTTTTGCTATATTTTCTCAAAACCGACAGCAGAGTTAGTCCTTGATTGTCTGGATGGTCCTTTTTATTACATCCTTGCTACTGAATATGATAAATTAAAAATTCCAGCCTTTGGCTCGTTACTGCGGTGGAAAGGGAATTAACTATCTCCCCTTCCTCTCTTTTCTTCTATAGTTTCCTGGCTAGCTGTGTGGGAGCGTTGAGGAAAGGTATTTGCTCTCTTATGTGTCACCTTGCATCTTCTGTCTGCTAAAGAAGAGGGACAAGGTCAGCGGCGTCTGCTTCTTTTCCAGCTTTTTGGTTTTTTTGTGCCCTGTGTTGCCGTTGGTACGTTACTCCTTTGCAGCGCTCGTGGCTTTCCTGGGTAGAAACTATTAACAGTAGCAACTCAAAAAGTGGTGCCCAGATAGCTTTGTTTGCTGGTCATGGTCTTGAGCAGCAGCAAAACTACCCGGAGTATCTGTGGTTTTCATGCTCCTTGAGCATAAAAGCTGCTTCCAGACTCATGGAGACAGGTGCTGTATCAATTTACTCGCTGCAGGTTTGAAATCAAAACCAAGGCATCTTTGAATCCGAAGCGTATGTTCTAGAAAATATTTCCTGTTTGCATCAAGGGACCGATGGTTTCTAAGCTGTGGGTATTCCCCCCTCACCCCCCGCCCTGTGCTTTGAGGAAGGGGAATTGCTGGTGGGGAGTTACTATAGGTTTTTTAAAGGGAGTTTTTAGATAGCTGAAGGCTGTCCATGAAACCAGATGCTACCGCGATTCAGTAAGTTTTGCCAGACCCAGAGTTAAGGTGCTGGGCGCTCGTGGCTGGGCACCCCGCTCCCCTGAACTAGGTCATCTGGCGCGTTGAAGAGGCGGGGAGTTGAGGCGCTCTGCAGGAAAGCTGCTTTCTGCTTCTACTGCAGTGATAAACGTTAAAGGCAGCGCATTTCATCCTTTTATTTACTAGGTATACAGAAATGTTGCAGAACAGTAGTTTCCACAGAGTGAAGGTCAAGAATCCCTGTTAGTTCCTGGAGTGGAAGACCTTCAGGGAGAACTGGGGCGGTGTTCGTCATGTGGGAAATAGCGTTGTTTCCTCCTCCTGAAGCGTGGAAGTGAGGCCTGCGCTGTTCATTTAACCAGCACTTCGTTGTCTGGTCTTCTGAAACACGTACTATGTTAGATCCTGGTGACTTACACCTCTTGAAAAACCACTTTTCCGTTTGTTTTGCTTTGTAAATTTATGAATGTTGGCCCAGCTCTCCTAAGCTCGTTTCTGTTTTAGGTAGTTCCATTAAAATTTTTCTTGCACATTCAATTAGGCCCATTAGTTTCCTCATAATAACATAGTCGTCGGTGTTCTGCCCAATTAAACCGTTGCTCTGTTCAGTGGTGGGTAAAGTAATTCGTTAAAGTGTTAAGTTGTTTTTTTTTTTTTTTTTTTTCTTGGAGTAATCTTTTTTCCCCATCATAAGGATTCTTAATTGTTTCATAAATGCTAATGAAATGAGTAGATTGGAAGTGCATTGAGTTATGAAATATATATTTTTATATTCCATTAAATGTATGTGACACAACAAATGAATTTGGTTCTCACCATTAATGAATTGAGCTCATGTTTTAAAACCAGCATAAATAACTGTGTGCAGTGAGGTGGCCTGGCAGTGTATGTTTTTAAGCTTTAATAGAGTATTGTAAATTTTAAGAATTCAGGTGCAAAGGAATAAATCTTGATTAGAGAATAGCAACCCATTGCATTTTAAATTACTGCTGCTATGCACAATAACCTGATGTCAGTAAAGTTTTAGAAATACTCGTGCTGAGAAAAACGTCTGTTAGAGTGGAAGCTCAGACATGGTGGTGTAGCCAGTATTTGTTCATACAAATTTTGTGGCTTAGAGACTTTTTTTCCTCTTAGATTTGTTGTGCTGGTTTTGGACCTGATCTCGTTAATAAGTACTGATATGGTGACACGTAACTAATACCGATTATTCTGTGAAGCAGACACTGAGGTGAGCATGCTGGGACTCTTGGTAAATACCTGAATTCTCAAAAATGTTGCTTCTCTCTTACAAACATGACAAAAAACAGATGCAAAATAAAATACAGTACAGGTGTGTTTTTAATCTAGGCTGAAGAAACCTGATCCAGTTTTCCTCAGCTGAGTTACTGTCTGCAAAGTACTCGCAACTGTAGAAATAGATGCAAAAAGAAAGTAGTGAGAGATGCTGTGGATAGAGTATAGCTGAAACAGTGTTGGACAAAACCTGGTGTGTTTAGTATGTTTACAAAATGAGGTAGTAACCTGCTCAGGCAACCTCCTTTTAAATTTTATTTTATTTTTGTAATGCAAATGGAATATAAACTTTGTTTCCAAGAAGATTTTTTAATTTAAAAATAAAAAAGTATAGTTAGATGGTAACTCACTACTGTCACATTTCAGCAGGTTGTGCTGTTTTGATAGGTAGGGCACTCACTGCCTCAGCCGCTTCAGCAGGTGCCTGGCGTCTGGTCCTCGGAAGCGGTGCGGGTAGCGCTTGCTGTGCCGGGGCTGGGCTGTTGAGCCAACATGGATCAATAGACATAAATGCATGAGCAGGACTTCAGACTATTACTTCTTTGGTAGAAAGGCAGATTTTAGCCTTCTGAGCCTTTTAAAGTTTCTGAGTTCTAGAAATGATCAGGGTATCAGCCTTAATATGGAGAAGTGTCAGGGGTGTGAAAGAG
>NW_009259707.1:2326220-2354449 GCF_000687185.1 Egretta garzetta | reverse complement strand
CGCTCTTCCTGATGCAGGTGAACTGGGTCACGTTCTCTTACAGTGCGAGAACCTGCTTTTAGCTGAGTTGCCGGCTCTCTGTCCTTACAGGTTACACTGGATCCAGCTCCATGCAAATACAGGGGAGCCGTCAGACCCTGCAGGAGACTGGGAGGAGGGTTAGCAAAAGCAGGTGCTTTCTGCTCGTGCTGAGGTGAGATTCTGGGTTCTGCTAGCAGTGCAGCATGTAGAAAAAAAATTATGCTTTTTATTTTTAAGAAAATAAAAGTAAGCTGTTTAAAAAAAAATCAGTCTGTTCCTCTTCTGATTTAACTATATTGTCTTTATATTACTTTAAAAAAGTCGTTAAGCACTGTTCTAGAACCTTTCCTTCAAAATGAGAATAGACCCTTGCAGGGTGGAAAGGTTTAGAAAGGAACGGTGGTGTTCATTAAGCATACAAACTATAAATAAATTGTACCAGGATTTTCTAACTGGTCCTTCTTGTCAAATTTAAGTTGGCTGAAACAATCCTTTTTCTATACTGATTAGATTTTTAGTGAACTATATAGTAAAATAAAGCAGTTCATGAGTAGGCCTTTCACAGGTGTAGGAGAGAAGAGGAACACTAAATCCTGTTATAACTTACTCTACATACGGAGAGTTAAATTGGTGCATTACTCTGAATTTCTTGAGGGCGTGCTGGACTACTAAAATGTTTCAAGGAACAGCAATAAATTAAGCTGCCTGTTTAGCAAACCCTGGCACTGATACCGGAGGAGAGGAGTCCCAAGCATCGATTGGACTGACCTCTTGGTTTTAATGCAATAGGAACACCCTCAGCATAGCACAGCTGCCGGGTTTTTCCTTCCTGTTCTTACAATAGCAGTGTATTTATCACACTTGTTTTCTCCCACATCCATTGTGTGTTGGACTTGGCTCCCAGTGCCATCCTGGGCTACCGCTGTTCCAAGGGAGTGGACTTCTTACTTGACATCCTAATGATGTTTTGTATGACAACAGGGGAAAGTATTACTCAACTTTTTAATGCAGGAGGAGAGCTACGTGGCTGTATGATATGTTCTCGGGCTGAAGTTTGATAGCTGTCATGACAGCAAATCACATGTTCATTTCCCTGAATGGATGGTGTCCCTCTAGACACACACAGATTGTTATCAAATTTGACAGGTCTTGAATGATGACATGTCAAGGATTCTGGATTCCACCTCTGGAGACTTGGGATGCTGCAAATGCATGCTGCCACCTGGCTTAGCAAAACTCGCTGTAAGCTTTTTCTTGGTTTTGAATTCAGGTGGAAAAGCAAGTGCCCTTTGGGTTTTTGTTTGTTTTGTTTTAAATAGATGTAGTGTTTGTTGAAAAATTAACTGGCAGTTTTAGACTGAAAGTTTGTTTGCTACATTAGCGGATGGAAAAAGAAGGTGGTTGGACTTTCAAAGATGTGTATGTTTCAGGTGCTTTCAGGTTTTTTTTAGTAAGTACCTCCAACAAAACCAGAAGGATTAAGTGTTGAGTATTTTTTAGCTCAGAAGTGGGCACTTTATTCACTGAATTTTCATTTTGTGTTAGTGCTGTCAGTCAGTGATGGTACAAACACCCCATGTTAGTTCGGCTGTGGAGGGCAGGGGCAGAGCTGACACCTGTATAGATGGGCTGCAAACCGGGGCAGTGGCACAGATGGTTTGTTTGGCTTATTTTTAGCCTTGGCTGTTGTTAATTTGTAAAGTTGCAATTTCAGTTGGACAGCTGTTTCTGGTTTAACCAGACTGTAGAAGTCTTGTAAAGTTGGATAAAAACCTGTAAATTCTGATTTTTTTGCGTGTTTTGTATGGGAATGTTGTGCGGGGTTACAGTCCTTCAGTATCTAGCGCTCTGGTAACTCTGACTCAGATAATCCACAAACAGCAGTTTTATGAGTGGTATATTATTTATTAATTTATTTATTTAGAGTTGTGAAATTACTTTTGTTAAGCAATACTGTCTGGCTATACCTGTAACATAAGTGAATTAAAAATCGGTACCATTTAGCTGCTGGAAAAAAGGTGCCATGTTGGTATCTTTAATTATTCCTTCCTACCAGAACTCCTTGAAATCCTGTGGAATTAGCAACTTTGGAAATGTAAGTTAAGACATAGCATTCTTCCCAGTGACCATTGAAATTTTGTAAAAGTCCCTGCTATTTTTGCGGCTTTGTGGTTTTAATTAAGAATGTTTTTGTTCCAGTCATAAAAGAAATTGGTTATGGTATATCTTGCTTAAATGTGTTTTCCTTTAATCGTTGCATGTTGAATACAAAAATATGTAGATGGCATTTGTAGGTATAAAGATGTATATTTTTACATCAAAAAAGAGTGGAAGCTGTTTAGAATATAAACATACTGAGCTTCACCTTCTCTGTCTTTCAGAAAAAAGACTAAAAGAAAAATTGATGATCGATCTCTTTACGTTTTCAGGTCTGTAGGCAGTCTTCTTGCTAGTGCTGCAGGGATAATATAGAAATGATTATATTGTGGACTATTCATAAATTCACACTGTTTTGAATTCTATTTAATTCAAATAGAGAAAGAAATTAATGCTAATATCCCAAATAATTAATGCTATAATAAAGAATCTGCCTTCCACTTGACACTGAATGACTTATGTTCCATTACATCAAAAGGCTTAAATCATTTTGAGCATTCAATATTAAAATTCTAGTTCATGAATATTAGAAATTTAATCAGATATCTCAGTAAGGATTGTGTGGATTGTATTGGGTTTAAACACGGGTAATAATAAAGCTTGTGTTTAGCACAAGTATCAAAATATGACACATCATTTTTATGAGCTCTGAGGCTCTTAAGGGATGCATGGGGAATCGTAATGAACCGAAATGTTATGGACCTCCTATGACAGAAAACTATAAAAGTCTGTGTAACGTTGTTATTGCAGCAATGTGGGTCTTCTGCCGTTAGTCCTGTCTTGTAATACTGATGGTTGTATTCCTTTAGCATCTTTCCCGGTTTTGCTGATGGGAGATCCTGAATGTTTATTTTCTTCAGATACTCCTTTTGCCTCTCTGGGATGTCAGGGAGGTGTAACATCTTGGCTTTGCCAAGATGTTCGTTCTTTGCTTAATATCCCAGTTTTTCCCACTGTGGCCCTGCGAAAATGCAAGTGTGTGCTTAATACCTCTGGTGGTCCTATTGGAATGAATGCCTCTTATTTACAAAACATGGAGCTGAGCCATAAGTATGTCTTTTTCAAGACAAGAACCACGATACATTGCAGGTCAACTCTTTTTTCAGTTATACATTCTTTAACTTGTCACGACGTGTATGTTAAAGCACATGTTGAACTTCTGCCTGCAGTGTCACATAGCCAGTTTATTTTTACAGACAGACTTTACGCCTCTCCATTGTGTATTGCATTTCTCTTTCAGCAGTCCCATAAAGTCAATGGGACTGCTAGGAGTTTAGCGTTGTTCAATGAACGAGAACACTGAGATGTTAAAGAACAGGAGTGGATCAGGCAGGGCTTGATATAATGCCTGCTTAAGTTGATGGAAAAAGAAAGTTAGGAATGATTTAGCTTGGTGTTTAATTTTAAAATATGGAAACCTAGGATTTAAAACAGAAAAGCAGAGTTTACAAAAGCAGAAAAAAGGAAAAACTAAAATGCGATGCAAGAAAAGCCCTTAAATGCATTGAGGATTACGATGTCTGTTTTGGAGGAATCGAGGTTTGAAGTTAGGCATGCAGATCACTGAACTAAACAATTTTTAAAACTTTCCCCCCATGTTTTAACTATAATACATTTTTTATTGGTGCAACTAGACTTCGTTTCAGTCTTCTATGATAAAAGTCTTTTCAGTTTGTCCTTGTGATTTATATGTTCTGGTTTTTGATTTTTTTTTTTCTTCTTTCCAGATGGATAATTCTAGTGGTAAAGTAGTTGGTCATTTGGATTCCTTTGAGATAATGTAAGTGACATACTCATGGTTAGAAGAAGTTACCATACATAACTAGAATCTGAATTAACGGACATTGCCTTACTCTTCTGCAGCCGTGGCATACGTATCATTACTAAGTGTGTATAGCATTAGAAGCCGTTTGGTATTCAGTGGATTATACTGTGCCTGTTAAGCAGATAGTAAAATTTTAGATGTTTTGTTCTTCAGAGATAGCAATCCTGAGCCTGTCAGTGAATCATGAGTGCAGGTGAGGCAAGGTGGAGTTACACTAGAGAGAAGATAATTTTTCTGATGGTTGAGGTGGAGCACCTGTTGCTGTATTATCAATTTAAGGAAAAACCTAGGCTGAGTGTGTGTGTGTATACATATATATATATATATACACCCCCTAGATCAGCAAGGTAACCATTAACTAACTTGTGACTGTAAAGCCTTCCTTGTTCTTGTTGACTGTCTAGAGAACAGCTTGGCATTGCTCATTGTGGGTGTATTTGGCGGTTTGGAAATTGTTTTTCAATGCATGAACCAAATGCGTGTGGCAAAGGAGCTGGTAAGGATGGGCAACGAGGGAAGAGCTGTGTCCCCCCCAGGTCGCCCATGCTCCGTAGCCACGTGGGGAGGTGTTGGTAAAAGTGCAGGGCAGGGCTCATAAACCGTGAGCAGCTCAAACCCCAAGAAAACTAAGTGTGGTATCAAACAGCTTCAGTCCTGTCCACCGGTCGGCTCTCATCCCAGCCAGGTGGTGGTGGTGGTGAAAAATCAGGTGTTGCCATCCTGCCTGCAGGTGAGCCCATGCTGTGCCTGCCTGGGCAGTGCTGGCCGCCGAAAGTTGTGACCTCCCTCTGGCTACCCCGCTGGTCGGCTCGGCCGCCTGCCTGCTCCCGTCCCTCGCCTCTTGCTCCTGCCCCCTTGTCTTGGGACCAGCTTTTCGAACGTAAGGGATGGTGCCCAGCTTGCAAGACGCCACCCCTGGTGTTAAGCAGCCAGATTTCAATGGGTTGTTCAAATTGCTGACACTGTCGTTCTAAAATTGTGGTGTCTGCTAGATGTAAGAAAACACCAACAAGCCCAACCCCCCAAAAACCCAACAATGATCGAAACCCCAAACCCAGGAAGAATGCTTGCACCTGGTATCAGTGTAATTCATAGTTTCGGTGGTTGTGTAGATGTGCCTTTAGATTTTCTTAGGGAAATACCATTTTATTTTACAAAGCTTGTAAATATTTGATCTTCATTATACTAAAACTTCAGTTGGCACATGCCTTGATTGCTGTGTTATCTAAACAGATGATGATCACCTCTGCTTTGTGGCTTTCTTAGTCTTTTCCCTCCTCCTTTTCCATTTTGCAGTGTTTTGTACATAGTTAGGATTGGGAATAGCCTTGATGGTGAGTGGATATGTTTTCGGGTTTTCTGTAATCCATTCCTATGGCAGAAATATTTCATCAATTAAAAAAATAATTAGATAAAACTAAAAAAATCCCTGTATCCTGTCTAGCATGATTACACTCATTTGGGTAAAATGAGCAAGATTTGACTGAGACATTGCAGTTAAAAATGATGTTCGAAAATACAGTTGATGGCGTTTCTGAATTGAGGCCATATTATCCACACTTTCGATTCCTTGTGTGCAACATTTCTGTAATATTGTTGGAAATTTTCTTCTTCCGTGAATATGTTCTGGCATTGCATTAGGGTATTGGGGTGGGCTCCCACGTGTTTCAGTCAGTAAGTGTCTTTCACTAAATAAAAATAGGCATTTTCACATTGAGAAAAGTTGCAAATGTTTTGTGTTGTTTCTGTATCATTTTCAGCGCAATTGTCTTAAGATATTGTAAATTTACAGAAGTCTAAAATTAATGCCGTGGTGTATAACTGTCCTGTGGAGAAGTCTGCATGTTCCTGTAGCTGCTGTGTGACAGTGATCATCGTATGGCATCTTGAATCACGCAACCCCTTGCTCTTGTCTCTCTTTCAAAGCATTTGAATCCGCCTTCTTCCCCCCATCTCCCTTCTGCTCCCTTTGCAGTACCAGGGAGGCACTGGGCATTGCCTTAGAAATACACTTCTTCTGATTAATTCACTTTTTCCAAGCGACTTAGAGGCTGTCAGGTAGCTGAATGGCATCCAGCTGCTGTGTTATGAAGCCCCTTGTCTAACAGTCTGCTGTTAGAAAAGTTGCCGTGGAGGCTATTACTCATGTATTCTTCACGCCGAAAGAGTCTTTCCATTAAATTACCAGCTTTGAATGGGATTTGGATGAAGATATTTTTGTTCTTGTTTTGTTGGCTCGCTATTCTAAGCATGTAGCCGCACACCAGTCACAGAAATGAGGTTGTCTGCTTGCTTTATCTGCTCAGGCTGGGAGTAAGTATACGGTGCCTTACAGGTTATGCTGTTGAATATCGTGTCTTCATTTCCTACCTACATATGTATATGCCTGCGACCTGGTATTTGGGTATGATTTGTTAAATCTGAACTGAATTTATGAATATCACTGTAGTCCAAATTGGGGTAGGATTTACCAGTGTGAACTGGCTTTGGACTAAAATGGATTGTCTATAAACAACACTGTGCTTTCCTTCCCTGTGCAGCATCCTCCTCCTGCTTGTCCACTCTTTATTGTGGCAGAGGGAGAGCTGCTGCTGGAGTGAGAAATGTGTCATGAGGTCTGGCGCTGGATCTCAGTGCCACAGGGAGCTGGGGGAACAGCAGAAGCAATCTTCCTTAGGTTTTTCTGTTTTCCAGTAGCTGGATATTCTCTTTTTAGTAATATTTCTGCAGAACGTTGCTGTTATGAAAAATCTCTGTTCTTCTGTACTGAAATGTAGCCCGGGGTTTTCGGCTTGTAGATGTGCTGTAATACACCTTGTGACAATTGCTGATTCTGAAGCTTTTATATGCAACACCAGTCTGAAACTTTTACATTTCTAAGGGTAGGTAAAGGAAGGCGAAGGAAGAGGGAGAATAAAAATCCTGAGTTTAGGGAGAGGTAGACAAGGGATGCATGATTTGCAGCTAATAGCATTATATGTATATATATAGCTTTTTTCAAAAAAAAGTTTAATTCGAGCATACTTCTAAGATTGTTTTTTTAAAGTATTTTTTTTTTGTGCCTAGCAGCTTTTGCTACAAAGTGGACATAATGCAGGTTGCTGAGTCATTGACCCTTGTAATCAACAATTTATATATCTTCAGCTTGTTTAGCTTCACACCAAGAAGCGGTAGAAAAGTGATTTTTGTATAAAATCACTAGGTGAATAAACTTGTTCAGGAAGGAAGGGCTTTAATTTTTCTCTGGTATGTCTAATTTTTTATCATTATATGTGGACTTACAGAATGTGCTCAGCTGAGATTGATCACTGGTGTGTGAAATGACCAAATTATAACAATGGAGAGTTTTCTGAGGTGGGTAATATATTTTCATATGTAGCTTCCAGCAATGAGTTTAATACACCGAAGGCCACATTTTCAGTGCTTCTGTTATTGAAATGTAGTGCTCTGATCGTTTTTCTGCTGAACTTCAATTTAGAGCTTCATCTGGAAAACATCCAAGGAAAAAAAAGCATCAAAGCAAAATAGTAAGAATTGTCTCGGAATGCAGGAAGATCTTTAAGTATAAAATTAAAATATGCAGCAAGAGCTTAAAAAAGACCATAGAACACCTTAAAGGCTAAATCTGTAAGTAAGAAAGTAAAATAGCTTTACTGGCACGTACCTTGATGTTCTAACAGTTTGCTAACCTTGGGTACAGGAAGTAAAGTTTTACATCCTTACTGTTTATAGCTTCATTTCCCATCTCAAATCTTTTGGCTTGCTTCAGCTGAAGGATTGTTACCATTTTAATGATAGATCCCCAAGGAGTATATTACTACCTGCAGAGCTCTGGTTTGGTCCTTTGCTCTGGTTCAAAGCCACCAGGTGAACTTGTCCAAATATTTAAACAACTGAGTTACGATACTCAAGCCACTTAGGAACATGTTTAGTTAACTTTTCTGAGGCTTAGATTTGGGGCTTTGGCAAGAAAAGCACATATGTGAGGAAGAAAACCGTGATTAAAAGAAGTGAATGCATAGTTGAGAATCAGTTGTGTCTCTTCAGCATTTTAGTTGTGACAGCGTGAGAAGTGCTATTCTAGACACTTTTGTCTGTCTAGGATCATTTGTTGCCAGTGTGGTAGTAGCTGTGGCAGGATGGCAGAGTGTGTGCAACTTCAGCGGCTGATGACTTTTCTGTTTCCTAGATCTACAATTGAGAATATGGTAAAAGTTGAATTTCAAACTGACAGCCAATATATTTTACTGTGAGAATAATTAAAGAAGAAATTTCATCTGTATTATGCAGAAGCACCT
Source organism: Egretta garzetta (assembly GCF_000687185.1). Classification (NCBI taxonomy): domain Eukaryota; kingdom Metazoa; phylum Chordata; class Aves; order Pelecaniformes; family Ardeidae; genus Egretta; species Egretta garzetta. The sequence continues at coordinate 2,346,148 of NW_009259707.1, read as the reverse complement.
CCATCTATCACACTGAAGTCATTCTCTCATTTAGGTTTCCCATACGCGATTTTCCTTTCTTTGCAGCAGGTCTGGACCTGTCAAACACGGACTTGGCTTCTTCTTGAATTGGTCTGGCAGCATCAGCAGGTGGTTTCCATGCAACCTGCAAAGCATAGAAAGTTCTGCAAAGTGCAGATTTTCTAGGGGGTTTGTTTGGTTTTATTCCGCCTTTCAATGAATTCTAAAATGTTCAGGAAATTCAGCATACCTTATTTGTCTGCTGGGCACAATAAAATTTTGCTGTGGCATTGTGAAAGCAGCTTTTCATCCCACCCGCAAGCTCAGTATACCGAAAAAGCCTGGGTATTGGCTGGGGGGAGAGAGATCTGCTCATCAGTCTAAATCTTAGCAGACATGGGGATTTTCTTCACCTCTTTTATTACAGAGGACTCTTCTGCTTGCTTTAGTTTCTACATTGTCTTTCCAGCTCAGCCCACACATTTTTCTTGCTTTTCTAGGAATAGCTTCCCTAGATGGGAACACCAGTGGCTGGCAGCTCTGTGCTTGTTATGCCTGGGGAAAAAAGCCCTGGCTTTCTCAAAGCCCACTGCCTCTAGCAGCAGCCAGCAGATACGCCATCGTTAGGAGATGTGAGTGGCAGATACACGGTAGTTGTGTCTCTGGATGCCTGTGACGCTCATCAGCTGCAGCAGCTGAATGGATCCTGCTCTTGGATGTACATGATTGATTAGTATAGTGGAACAATGTCTGTGCTATGTTAAATACCCCAGTTGATGCTGCCAGAAGTTGTTTTAAGGTGCTTGCAAATGTTCTCTCCCAGTTAGGGTGGAAATGCTCTTGATTTCCTTCCTTATGCATAGAAACCTTGTAGTAAGTCTGGATTAGACTCTGATTACAGAATCCCTCGTACTTCCTTGCCATCTTTCCCGTCACCTCCCCATTCTGGATAAATAGTATACATACACTGTCTCCAAAACAAATTTTGCTACGGAACATGCATAGGGGAAGTTCTTCAGTGACTCTAGGATCCACCCCTCTGGAGTAAGAATTTGTTTTTTCCCCTCGATTTCTTGTCAACACAGTTCTTACTTGCTGTTGATTTTCATCCTTGGGGTAAAAAGATGCATGCTAAGATAACTCGGTTTCAAGAGGCAACTTGAGGAGAAAAGAGGGGAAGGTAAAACTGAGCATGCCAGCAAAAAGGTGAATGATTCTCCGTTCCTCTGTATCTGTGTTGGAAAATGGCATGATCTGTGATGCCAGCCTTGAAAGAAAAAAGCAAGGAGGAAAGTCATTCCGGTCATGTAATGCCATTTGATTGCTGCTTGCTAATCTTTATTTTCTGTCTTAGAAAAAGAAAAAGGATCGTTTCAACACAGATTGCAGATAGTGGAAAGTAGACATCCCTGGAAAGTAGAAACTGTAGTAGAAGGATGGATCAGTTGCTTTCTACCTACAGCACAGGACTCGCACACTTTGGCAATAGCAAGATGTTTAGTTCAGCTCCACCAATTTTTTTTTTTTCTTTTTAAAAAATCTTACTCTAATTTGCTGAGTTTGGAGACTGTGTGATTATTTCAGCCAGCAGGAGAGCCTTAATTCTTTTCAGGTTTAAAAAAAACCCTGTTTGCTAATTGTTCTGTTATTTTTTTTGAATGTTCCTTCATAATGTGCACCATTAAACTTTGTATGCAGGAATGGGAAGAAGTAATTATTTCTTCTTCGGTTGGTTCACACTGAAATAGCCATAAAACTCTTGATCCTGATTCTCCACTGTTTTGCAGCTTGTAAATCATTTACTTTGTGCTCCAAGTGCAACGTGTTTGTATAATTCTAGTATTGATGTTGATGTATTATTTCTACATCAGTCTCACTTAAGGCAAGTGTAAATAACTTTACAAAGTTGCAAAATGGTAGGGAAATAAGCCTCCACAGGCTAAGGCATCAGATTTATTTTCTGGGGCAAATGAAGAGGTTCTTTGAAGCCTGATCAAAGCCCACGCTCTCCAGTTGTGCATAGTATGAAGTTGGTGGCGTTTGAGCAGAATCTGTTGGCTTCGGGAGGTTTTGGTTTTTGGTTTGGGCTTTTTTTTATTATTTTTTTTTATTGGGGCTTTATGTCTCTGGAACCCATATTCAACGTATTTCTGGAAATGACAAATGCACTGCCATATGGCATGCCAGATTTCAAGCCACTCCGAGGTGCATGTGTGAATTTTAGAGTGCCTGGAAGAAATGAATGAAAACCACATTCTCAATTTTATCTATTGCCGAGCTCTGTAGGCAGAGGAGGGGGGAGGCTTTGAAGTAAATTCTGCTGGAGGGATTGCATGCTTATTTTGGAGCCGCCGTCCTAATGCAGCAAGGTGTAGACATAATTTATACGCACTATTTTAAGCAGGACTGTCAGTTTACGTGCGGCTGTGTTTATTCTGGGAGATGCTAAGTACTGAGCATCCTTTTGCTACTGGCAACTCTGTTACCATTTTCAATCCTTCATTTCCAAACCTTTTTGTGCCTAAACCTCTCTTTCAGGTTTTAATGCCCAAACTTAATTATTACATATTGTTGAACTGTTATTTTTATATGTGCTGTGTCTCCTTAAAAGGTTCTGTATTGATCGTGCTTCATGAGTAGATTTCTTAAGCTTTTGTTGGTTAGTAAAAGCTGAGGAAGCATTACTGGAGATATTTGTACCAGGGTTATTTTTAATCCTGGAGACTATGAAAACTTTAAATGCAGAAAAGATGTTTGGGGAATTTGTGTCAGGTTTCGGTTAGAAAAACATCTCCTCCTTGCAAAGGGCAAACTAATAAGGTAGTTCCTTATTAAGATTAGTTGTGTTCATGTAAACTTACACAAATTCTGTCAATTTTATTCAGGATCAAAGACAACGGACCTTGAAATTTTCTTTGGGGGGGGGTGGGGGAAGAAACTTACTTGTGAGATAGATAATTTGAATGATTAATATTTTGCCACAGTAGTTGCTTAGCTGGTAGAATTTGTTAAAATTAGTTCTGTCTTCCCGTAGCAATAAGAGAGAGTTCACAGGGGAAATCATGTTACTGTACTAAATCCTTTCCCCAAATTTTTCTTTTTAAAAGTGTTGTACCTTGATACAGTAATTGTTCGTAACGGCTTCCAACCCACAGCCCTTATGCTCTTTGATTTGTATGAAAGCCCAAGGCTTCCTCCACGTTAGACCATCTCCATGGTTCAGCTCAACGTGCTGTGTGCCGGTTAATTGCTGTTTCTGACCTTGAATGAAAGCGTGCGTTGTGCGCTCCAGTTGCATAAAGACGTGACGGCGAAGGGTTGGTATTCGGTGATGTAAAGCAGCAGCTTTACATGTGTTTATAATTACCAACAGTTCTGATGTTCTTAGTCACACAGCCTTCTGGTGGAAAAATGTTTTCCTTCCTCCTGGAAAATACCGATTCATTAGGCCTATGTTAATTAATAAATCAGTTTGACGAGGATGGATCTTCTGGTGAGAGTCAAGAAGCGGGAAGCTGCGGTTCTCGACGGTGGTGGACGGGAGGGCCAGGAGCCGCTCCGGGGATCTGGGTGCCTGCGTTCCTGCTCTGGGTCACGGGCAGCTCTCCCCGGCTAGAGAGCACGGTCAGGAGCGTGAAATGACACAGGGTGGGGGCTTCCTGATGCTGAGAGCGTGTTCTTTTGTGGGGGGCAAGGGATAACTGAAAATTCAGGGAGATTTTTAGGAGGGGGAAAACTGTACCCTTTCTTTCTCTCTGAATGGGCCTTTTTTTTTTTTGTCTTTTTTTTGTGAAATCCATCTTCAGATGATCTTCCTCTTTCTGATAATTTATGATAATTCAATAATACAAAATCTCGGTTCATATCTGAACTCCACTTAAAGACTTCTGGAATATAAATTAAAAAAACCCAATAATAATAAGACATTGTTCTTTGCTCATGAAAATCTGTAACACCATGTGTAGCACTAGGCATGTACTCAATGTAATGTTTATTTGTGTTCAAGAATTTGGCATTTAGAATATAATCATAGAGTCGTTTAGGTTGGAAAAGACCTTTAGGATCATCAAGCCCAACCATTAACCTAACCCTGCCATCCCACCACTAAACCATGTCCCTAAGCACCTCGTCTGCCCGTCTTTTAAATACCTCCAGGGATGGGGACTCGACCACTTCCCTGGGCAGCCCATTCCAGTGCCTGCCAACCCTTTATGTGAAGAAATTGTTCCTAATGTCCAACCTAAACCTGCCCTGGTGCAACTTCAGACCAAATTTCTGTTGTTTTGGTAGGAACAAAATAAAAGCCATTTTAGGGTTTTTGGCTTTACCTGTTTTACACACAAAACAATTGTTAAGCATAGTGTTCTGTGTCAGAATGGTAATATACTTACAAATTTTTCCTTCATATAGAAACTGGTTTTGAAATGGTTTAAGAGGAGTATTAGTACATTGTGGATTTGTTAGTTAGGCCTCTTTCTTCGTATCTTCATTTGAAAACTCTTCTCCGACTTTTTCTACAAATGCTGTGTGTATTCACATCTTTAAAGAAACTTTGGAAAGAAACTTTGAAAAATCACAGAATGAACATGTAGTCAGACATTTGAAGAATCCCCGTATGCTGAACCTTTTCATCTTGTGTCTTTGACGTAGATCGGAATTAACGAAAAAATCTCTGCAATTCTTTCCTTTCTGAAAGACTGGCTTGAATTAATTAGTATTTATTTTATCTTTCAGGATTAGAATTTAAGCTGTCAAATACAAAACCTTAACTAAAACCTGCAACCTTTTGATCTGATACTTGGTGTAGATGGTCTGCGTTTCCTTTATTGCTTATAAATGTCCTTAAATTTGTTATCTCTGAAATTTCAGTGTATGAAAAAGGATGTCTGCACCTAGGCTATTACCAGCCAACCTTTGTTTTCTGTCAAATTGTTCTGACTACTTCAAAAAATCTGTTTTAATTAATGGATGTTTGTCATCAGCTTAATGAAGAAAACTGAACTCTGCATAGCCTTTCTGTGTGCATTCTTCCTTCACTGTCTGTGCAGGGAATTGCTAATTGTGTAAAATCTTTCTGCATCTCTTTCAGTGTTATTCCTCTTACATTTTGGCTGCTCTTGTCCTGTTTCTTCCTCCGCTTTTGTGCTGCTTGACCTTCTCACGTGAGTTATCTCACTGGCCGCCCACTTCATATTGTACCCAAGGCATGGAGCCTTTACCAGCCACGTATTAAGGGGCTACATCTGCTATCCAACCTCTTGAAGACACCAGTGAGGAGCAATTTGGCAGATCTCTCTGCAATAAAATTAAGTTGTGATTGCATGCCCATCCAAGCTTTAATCTAGATATTGCAGGTAATGGCAGTAATGAAGATGTGATAGCATGGTCTAGCAGCCAGGGTGTATCCCCCGGTAGATATGTACTCTCGTTTACATGTTGGTACTGTTTGGAGAAGCTCTGTAGGCCTGAAGCAGAACTCATGCTGCCCTCAGGCCATCGATTTACACGTACTTTTAGTTCTGCAAATTTTTTTTGAAACCATAGATGTGTGTGGGTTTTTTTAGTTGTTGTTTTTGTTTTGTTTTGGGTTGTTTTCTTAGTGAAAAATTGTTTCGTAACATTTGGTGGTAATTAGCCTGAGTCAGTCTTTCGAGTTGTGGGGGAAATCCTGCCCTTCTGAGAATTACAGAAGTCCTGTGGTTGATTTTTGAGGACCCCGCAGTCTCATTCTGTTTTTCAGTAAAGCTTTTGTATAGGTGCACAAGATGCCTTCAGAGTTTGCAGATGTGTGTGTATTAGTCTGATTGCTCATCCTTTAATTTGACATCTTAAATTTGACTGAGTAACACACGCCAAGAACTTCTGAAAGCTGGTGTTTGTGCTGGATTATCTACTCTTTTGCTTGCTGATGTAACTCTTCTTCAAGTAGCAGGTCCAGGCATTCCTCCTGCCTCTCGGCTCTGAGGAGAGCCTTGATAAGAAAGAGAAGTCTTTTGCCTGTGGGTATATTAAAAGGCTGGAAGAAGAAACAATACCACCCTCCTTTGAGGTGATCATTCCTTCAAGAATCAAAAGTTTGTTCAAACAGGAGGCGTTTTAGCCCTGTGACAGCTTTGAGTTTGGTTCTCAGCCCCAATGTGCTCGTTTGAAGCTCCCATCAGGTTGTACTCTGCAGAAAAGAGGAGTCATGTTTCTGTGGTGAAGCCTGCCAGCTTTTTTTGGTGGCAAAGCTAAAACTGGCTTCTGAAACCTAAGTTATGCAAAGTGTGTAACATTTAGCTTTACAGTTTGTAAGTGCAGCACCATCTTCTTCAAAACTTGATTACTGATTGGTAATAGGTGTAGAAACCCATGCTAGGGAATTTTGGTGGGTATGTGCTCTGAAGGGTTGCTTTTTTTGCTGTCCTCTGTTTCCATTGCATCTCGCAAAGTGACAAGAGAAGTTTGTGGGGAGACCTGATTGCGGCCTTTCAGTACCTAAAGGGGGCCTATAGGAAAGATGGGGACAATCTTTTTAGTAGAGACAGCTGTGACAGGACAAGGGGTAATGGCTTAAGCTAAAACAGGGTAAGTTTAGACTGGATATAAGGAAGAAATTCTTTACAATGAGGGTGGTGAAACACTGGCATGGGTTGCCCAGGGGGGTGGTGGAGGCCCCATCCCTGGCAACATTCAAAGCCAGGCTGGACGGGGCTCTGAGCAACCTGATCCAGTTGAAGATGTCCCTGCTCCTGCAGGGGGGTTGGACTAGATGACCTCTAGGGGTCCCTTCCAACCCAAAACATTCTATGATTCTATGGTAGTAATCTGTCTCTAATAAATATAAGTAGGCCTGAGCTGCTGTGTTCCATGTATGTTTTGAAATGCTAAATAATGATTGATCATTAATGCCCGTCATCAGTCGGAAGGGTAAGGTAACTCCAGCTGGACAAGTGTAAAGTTACTGCAGGTTAGTAAAATGTAGGGTGAGAATTGTTTTTTGGCAAAGGAATGAATTAATGGTGTACCCCATAAGGGGGCAGAACCACCACTAGATGATGCATCATGCTGTTTGTCCTTGGTATTGCTTCACTGTGGTATGTTTATTTCTGACTGTTGGACTGTCACCAGAATTTTGAATCCTGTTCGCACAGGATGTCTTTTCCCGGACTGATATTTTTTTTAAAGTAATTTTTTTTGCTACCATATGTCAAATGTGCTAAGAACTTGAAGCTTGTTGCACTGCTTTCTTAAGGTACCTAGTGCTTCTAAAAATACAGTAGCTATAATTTAAGCACTTGATACGTTCGTAGTCTGTATTTAGGCTCTAGTTTTGAAAATTCTTGATTTTTGCTGCGATCTGTTACATTATATTTGTCAAGAAGAAAGCACTCGTGGCATCTGTGATATCGCTGATTTAAATGGAAGGTTGCTATAACTGATTTTTCAAAGAAAAATTGTGTGTATGCTTTAGCAGTCGACAGTGAGTTTCTGAGACTGTTACTCTTGGGTTTCATGGCAATAGGCTTTGTGTTCTGAAGCATGTGGGATGTTTGTGCTCTTTTGCAGCTCGAGAGGTGTAACTTCTCTAGAAGATAAGTTCTTGTTACAGGATCCATATTTGCCATCATTCAGCCTACTGAAAGGAATGGTAAAATATAATGAAAGCAAATATAGTTAAAATCATGCAGGAAGGAGGGGAAATTGTTCTGCCTCCTTGAAAGTAAACCAGAATTTTCAAAATTATTTAAGTATAGAAATGCAATTTAGTGTTTTCAGCTCTTTGTTATCTTTAAAAACTAAGAGGTGATACTCTCAGCTTCATTTTTCAGGCAAAATCGTTTGGATCATGAGGCTGGCATCTTCATATTTTTGTGAAGTGAAGCTTATTTTCCTTAAGGCCTGTTATATTGCTCGAAGTTGCAGACAGAGTTAATTCAGGGTCTGTGGTCTTTGGCTTTTGTTGCTCCCTAACGTGGCTTGCCTGCAGTTTTAGATAGAAGATGAAGATAAATGCGAAGGACTAAAATTGGAGCAAAAGATAGCCAAAGTAGTGGGGAAGGCATTTTAAAGAGCATGCAGAAAAAAACCATGGAAATACACTAGAAAAGACCATGTGATTGAGTAGTAAGCTTGGAAAAATGCCTCTGCCTTTTCTAGCAAAAGGGGAAAAAAAAATCAATAATGTTACTGTCTTTTGTAATCTCCTCTGCACAGAGAAAGCTCTGGCCCGAATCTTCCCATTCTAATTGCAGAATTGGAGCACAAACCTTGAAATGACTTAATTACCCTCCCTTCCCCCCATGAACATCCTCTCTCCCTCAACCTGGAACTTATTTATTTCTCATGGTTTTACTGACTAGTGGTGGTAGGCATGTACAGGATAAAATTTAATCAAATTATAACTAAAATTGTTTGATGGGATGACTGAAATATTTTAAAGTCTGTTCTTGAAAATTGAACCTTTCTGCCCTAGAAACGAAGTGTCTGGGGAATATGTTTGAAAGTGGACAGCATATGTTTTCCTGGCTTTTGTGCTTTAACAACAGTATCATGTGTTTAAATGTCAGCATGACATTTTGATTTCTAGCCTGCACGAGGAAGATGATTTAGTCAGGTCAGCTATTAAGAAACAGCTATTCAACAAGGCCCTTATGCATCCTTCAGAGAGAGCTTTGACTGTGGTGGCTGCTTAGTACAAATGAGGGCTTTTTTTTGTTTGTTTTATTTGGTTTGTTTTGTTTTTTTTTTTTTTTTTGTTTTTTTTTTTTTTTTTTTTTTTTTTTTTTTCCTCCATTCCCCAAAGAAAGGGCAGACCTGGGAATCTATAAACAGTAGTCGCTGGGTAGTGAGACAAGCTTGGGAAATACTGTAATGAAGGCCGAGGGGTGCATGTTTATAATATATCCATAAATGAACTCCACTGAAGTGGTGAAGCATTCAGAGCTTCTGAAAGTTATGCAAATTTACTTTGCAATATCTAACAATGGTAGCTTTTTTATCTCCAGATAGGATAAGAGCTTACTGAAAAATGCCATCATCTTTTTGGTACCCTTCAGATTGGTGGGGTTTTGTTTTGCTCTTCCCTCCCTGCTTTCCAACATGATGTTACCCTGCATCAAAGGGTTCCTTACGCAGGAAATCTTAAAAAAAACAAACAAAGCCTAAACCCAACCCCCCCAAAAATGGTGACCCCTTTGGACTAAATGTTGACTTCACTAGGTGGTGGTTGGTAGGGTTTGCGTGTGTTTTAAGCATTGAGCACAGGACAAACTTCTGTGCCGCAGGCAGAAGGCTCGGGTGTTGGGGAGGCATGAAATAACGATGGCCAACTGGCTTCTTCAAGGGAGGGTGGGAAGAAGCGGCGTTTCCCAAGTCTCCCCGAAACGCCTGGCAGAAGAAGAGAAAATTCAGAGCTACCTTCCTTGTAAATGAAATTTTATTAAGCAGTGATTGCCATCTATGTCATACTGTAAAGATGGTTGAAAAACATGCTGATGCTCAGTTCGTTCAGTTTATTGTCATACCGTATGGGATTTAAATGAGACCTAATAGAGTAGTAATTGGATTTACAGTGCCTGTGTGACACAAAGGAGGATTCATGGTACTGTGCTCGGTGTGTTCTAGAGAGCAAATGCAAAAATGAAATCTCTTGTAATAAAGAACCAGCAACAAATGGATTCCTTGCATATATGCTTAAAATAAACAAACAAAAAAATTGCAGCTGAAGAATTTTGTTCTAGGCTTCTCCAAAATGTTTCTGACAGTCTCATTGACTGTGTGGTTCAGTTGGAAGCTATTTTAAGTAAACTTTTATTTTTTCATTGTAAGAAACTATTTACAGTAAAGTATATTATTAACAAGTTTAGTTAAGATTGTTGTGTCTGATATTCTAAGTTATGCTTTAACAGCAGAAAATGTCATGGGTTACTGATTTGAATTTGGTCCAAACTGGTGATATCCAAAATTGCTGGCTTGCAGAGAGATTTCTGTGCATGCCTCTGAAAATGATTTTGAGATTAAATGCCCTGAGGGGGTGAAGGTAGTAACTGATCTTCATTGGCACTGCTTTGAATTAAGGCTATCTCGAGTTCTGGAGTGCAACCCTGCACTTGTCTATTGCCCATTTCTTTGAATTTCTTTCTGAATTAGCTGTACACTTTAGAACTTACCAGATTTTGACAAAAAAAGCTTCTTATTTTCAGACTTTTCTGAATATCCCAAATGACTGTGCTCAGGAAAAAACCCCACGAAACAAAACACGCAATGGCAACAAAAAAACCTCCACCTCTAACTGTGAGTCTTGGTGTAGGAAGCACAGCCTGGAATGAGCAAGCCTAAATATAGGCCCATTCATAATGAATGCTTTACTCTCTGATGAATTTGATTCCATGTTAATGGCAGAAGCACTCATGACATATGTACAGTGAGTTACTTTTGGAGGCATTCTCTCCAGTATGCAGACTGTTGTCTAAATGAGTCTGCTATTTTTCATCATCATTCACTTATATTGATTTAAATGTTTATTTATCTATTCATAATGGAGCTAAAGGTTTCTAGGTAGAATGTAGTTAGTAACCAATATATATTGCTTCAGTTATTTGGCACCTGTAGCTTTTTCTTCAGTTTCATAATAGTCTCTTTGAATAGTTTCACTTAAAAAAAAAAAAAAAAAGATAAGCTTATATTTATCTGTAGTTTCAAAAGCAGTTACTGTAAGATGCCTGCAAACAAAAATCCTTGTATTTTTTCTTTGTTGATTTAAAAGGCTTTTCCCCTCCACCGCCTTGATCATTGTCTGTTTTAAACCCACAAATAAACAGAATCCCATGGCAAGGTTCAGCAAGCTGTTTTTGCCACATAATTAAGCAGTAACACAGACAATTCCAAGGCAAAACGGAAATCAGTGGTTACAGTGGTTTAAGGAGAGCAGCAAAAGCAGCAAGAAATCATACTTTTGAATTAAAAGACCTGAATACCATTTGTCACTGCTGCCTAATATTTAAGTGAGGGATAATACTATTTTCTTTTATGTAGGTTTTAGATCATTTTAGTTTGTGCTTCTGGAAAGCTGGCGTGTTCCATTACCGCTGTTAATATTTTGTTGGGAAAAAGATGTTTGGGAAAAACCAAAGCGGTAGTGGAGGATGTAGAGGTAAGCAGGAATCTTTTTAATTACTGGAGTCAATACGTCTTTTTTCGAAGAAGTGAACCTGGAAGCTATTATCTTGGGGGGCAAATTTGGACAAGGTAATTGGCTTTGACCTTTTGCCAGATGTCTAAGTTCTTTTTCCCCTCTCCCCTGTGTCCAGATAAATGTCATGCCTTTAGGTTTTTGTTCCCTTGTTCTGGTTTCAAGTGTGGAGCTGCTTATGTAGCTAATCTGCGCTTAAAATTATTTCCACTTCTAACCCCAGTAGGACTCTCTTTTGGGGTATTCAGAGAGAATTGACATAATTGGATTTCTGCCCAGATACTGTATTTAGATAGCTTTGGAGATGTCATTAATTTGACAGCTGCCATAGGAAATCTTTGTTTTGACTGTTGTTACAGGGCCTGCAATGTTTCTATTGCATTTTAATTTGTAGTCTGCCACTGAATTGGCGTGATTAAAATGGGTAGAATAAGACACCATCAAATGTGTACAAGACATGAAAGGGAGAAAATCAGTGCTGAAAACCTCAGAAGGTAGGCTGTTGCCAAATTCTATTTGGGTATTATGAGATTTTGGAATATCTGGTTATCTTTCAAATAGCAATAATAGCAGTGCCTGCGGCTAGGGCTGCTGTATGCTGCGGTGGAACCAAAGCTGTGTTAATGTTTCTCGTTATCAACCTAAAGCAAAGTTTCTGGGGCAGTTCAGGCAAAAACTGCTGGAATAGTTTCTGATGATTGACTTGGAAGAAAAAGCAGGTGTTTGGGGGGACTCTGTTTTCTTGGGAAGTAGCGATCCTAGTAACTTGGGTGTTGGTTCCTTTCCGTGGACCTGAGGAACATAGCAGTTTTGGTTTGACCTGCATGTTGAAGGTGTTGACTGCCATTCTGCCATGTCCGAAGAGGTTGGTCGCAGTACCACGCGTCACTGGCCAGCGTGTGCTGCCTACCAAGTCGGGTAGGAACCAAAGCCGCTTAAGTCTAAGTTCCAAATGTTTGTCTTCCACTTACCTTTGGCTCCTAGTTGTGAACCCCTAGGTATGGTAGTTTTGTACTTGAACCGCATTAATTTTGTTGTTTTTCTTCAGTTGGGTCATCCGAGTAGGCTCAGAAAAACTTTAAATCTGGAATGCCAGTTTTTCCCAGCCTTTAATATACAAATATATTTGGACAAAAATGTCTTGCCATCTCCCAAGGAAGGTAATTTTCATCAGTGCATTGCTGAATTCTATCACCAGGTGCTATTTGAGCATATTCCAGTTTCAGTAAGGGGTTTTGTCTTGTGGTCTTTTGGTTTTCTTCCCCTTCCTCAATTTTACTAAGTGGTTCCAGTTTAATGTCTGTTTATGTGAGCTCTGCAGCCCTGTGCTTTTCAACATTGTAAATGAAATACTGAGTTTGAATAAACAATAAATCTTTCTACTCTTTCTGCTGGTGGTGGTGGAGAGAATTTCTTCAACTTGCTCCCTCAGCTGAAGTCATTATAGATTTCTTCACCCGTGGGCCAAGATGCCTGGACTCCTTTCTGGCATCCCTGTGAAGTGAAATGGCTCTCGTTTACGCTGACAGTATTTCAGATGCAGTTTGCCTGAACAGAATAGGGCAGAGCTTGCATACTCTTCAGAATAAGATACTCTGCTTTGACAGTAATGCCTACAGCATCCTCATATACCCGGTGGCTGTGCTCCTGGGGGAAGGGTAAGACCCAAACACCCTCAGCAAAGAGTCCCGGGTGCTGGGAGTGCTTGCTGTTGGTGATGACAGCTTTCTCAGCAGGCAGGGAGCTCCCAGACCAGGCCTTGTTCTACCCAGCGTAATGTGTCACGTTGCCACTTTGCAGTTTGAGAGTTATCAAGAAGTTCCTGACAATGTTTTCCTTGAAGACGTCAGTCAGGATCTGCTCTGTGCATTTCCTCCCGTTACCTGCATCTGCCTGGTGGTTTCAAAGGCAACCACTGACCTTGACCTATCCCTCTTATCATCACCTCATCCATGTATTTTAGCACAGAGGCAGTAGTGGCACTAATATTTCAAATTCAGACAGTGCTGTGTTGAATGTACACATAGGATAGATTTTCTGTGGGCTAAGAAAGAATGAATAATTTACCAGAACAGGAGCTCTAATAAGGATTGCAGTCAGCCTTTAACTTTGAATTGCCAGTGGGCTAAGTCTGCCTTACTTGACTCTACTGTATTAGTGATCTGTAGCTTTTCTGTAGCTCCTGTTACAGCCCATTTTCTCTTACATTTCACCCCAAAGCAAATCTTCTCTTAACTCCGTAGATGTGAGATTTATTTGCTTATTTTAAACATTAGTCTCCCTAGCCAAGAGTGGTAACCAAGCATCTCTGCCTAGTGTTTCTCTGCTAGTGAGTTAGCACTGCATCCTTCTGGGGTAGCTAATTCATCGGAATCTGTGGTTTTCACTTCTCCAAAAGGCATCTGTGAATGCCTTTTTCCAGTGGAGGTGTGCATTTTCAGTAATTTACATTTGCATATTACTAGATTACTGTAAAGAGTATATTAATATGCTGTTTCTAGTCATCTTTCACAGCCCTGAAATCCACAAGCATTGAATTAAAAGCTGTGACTCCAGTAGAGAGGTTTGGAACAACTGCTATGTTTCGGTGGGTCGTATATGTCTTTAGATAAAACATTTCAATGGCAAATATGCAATAGGAAAAATAGATTTGTGAAGGAGCTGCTTGGGCTGATGAGTTGTTAACCACATGGGTCTTCAAAGATTCTGAGCTGATTTTACTTCGTGGAAAAGACTGTCATTGTGCAGTTTTTACAAACAAAAAATTAAAATATCAATCAGAAAACGGCTGAAGTTCCACTGGAACAAATTATTAAACTATATGTACAAAATACTAATTTCTAAAGTGCTGAAGAAGGTTATCTAACTATAAATACTAAGATGTTTCTAAAAATGAAATCTGTAATTTGAATATTAAGATATCTTATTAAGGAAACCAAAATAATTATCTCATGTTTAAAGCATGGCATGACAAGCTGGCTTAGTTAAGCACTATCTAAGGTTGAAGTCTAATCCTTTCCTTTCCTTAAAGATACTGTGAGACAAAGTTTAAGAACAGCCTTGGTACCTATCTATAGTTCTCTGTTTCTGCTTATCTATCTGCAATTATAATTGGCAATTTGTGTCTTTAAGCATACATTTGTAAGGGTTCTTGAGGTGCTTAGAGCTGTCCTAAGCATAAATCAAGACCTGTGTTGCTTCTCCTATGTGGGCTTTAGGGACATTTATACAAGCTCTTACATAGCCAGCTTTTAAACCCTTAAATAAGGAAAATCAGAAAGTCTGTGAGTTCCTATTCATTATTGTAAATAGAAAAGAAAAAATAGGGGGATTGAGATGAAGTGGAGTTTGAATACTTCACCTTTCACAGATGGCCCTTGAATAGGGATGCTTAAAAAAACTGGGGTTATTTTGGTGGCACAGTGCCTTTGTTGTGAGCCTCCGTCAGCTTGCAGAGAGTGACTGGACACGGCTTGCATTTATTTTGATGCTTGATCATCAATTTGAAAGACAGGTGTGTGTGGGGGTTTGTTGGTCGTGGGTTTTTGTTTGTTTTTCAGGCTGCAATATTATGTGTCCCCTCAAAGAGTTTGTAGCCTTGCTGGGGGGAGGCTTCCTGGCCTCCCATTCACGATTTCTCCACTCTGTTTTGTGGGTTTTTTTCTTTCCTCATGCAGGGACTGCCCTGGAAGTTTGCAGCTCAGCATAATCAAATTTGAATTAGGTCAATATCAGTGAGTATCAAGATGGAAAATCCTGCTTAAGCCAGGAATTAAAAAATTTGCATATTACAGTGAGTTTAGGTAGTAATTTGGTTATCAGTATTATTAGGCTTTTTAATAGCTCAGACTTTTGGGAGAAACTTCTAGCTGAGAGAATGTAAGAAGCATGTGATTCCTCTTAATAACATAATGTGAATCTGTACTATATATATTGTAGAATTCCTAGCAGGTGCGGTCATTAACAAATGTAACCCTCCTCATTTCTTTCCACTTTAAAAAAGTGCTGGTCATGCATGTTTTTCGATTGCAACTACAGAGGAGGCTGGCGGTGGAAGGTGATGTTTGAAGCACAGTATTTACTTTAAATGTTGATATTACCTAGGTGGTCAACTACTTGGTTTCATGAGTAGGTTGGGAGTTGGTGGGTGTGCAAGTAGTTGTAAAAAGTATTCTAGTTTTTGAAAACGTTATCATGCAAGACACCAAAGCCTGCAGAGGATGTGCGTTTGACTGCAGGAGTTAAATGAGAATATAGGTCAGTGTAGCCTCTTTGATTGCACGTGGTTAGCGTGAGCCATTGCATGCTTTCTCTAGCTGTGTTCCTCTGCCTTGCCCCCCTGCCAAGTGTGTTTATTTCAAAAAAAAAAAAAAAAAAAAAAAAAGGTGTTTGACCAATGATACATGTCTAATCGCTTCTCCTTTGATCCAGACAGCATGGCCACGAGGTGTACTACAAGCTCTTGCATGCACAGAGAAGATGCACAGCCTCCTGCCCGTGCACTGTTCAGAAGAGACCAGAATTTCTTAGCCTAACCCTTACAGCCTCTGGTGATGGCTCCAAACCTGGACGGCTTAAAAAAGCCCATTTAAACACAGAGGCTTGTTTTTGCTTTAGTCTCATTTTCACAGCTGGCATACAGGCTTAAATAATTTCCAGTGTTTTAAGTATCTGGCAGTCTTTTCTGCATGCAAGGCAGTGAACCTGTTCTTGTGCCCCATTTCACTTGCTTCCTTGCCGTTAAGAAACTGCAATTTTAAGAGAAGAAAAGCTTAGTTGCTTAGAGTATATAGCATGAAAGGATTTTAATTTTTTTTGTTTGTTTTTAGAATGTTGTACACGTAATGCAACATTGCAATTTGCTGCCTTTTTGAAACCTTAAATACGATGTGAATCCAGTCTTGCTTTCTGTTTTCTCCCTGTGTTTGATACTGAGTTTTAAAATGTAGTATTCAGTGAATGCCTTGACTTATCTGAGTTAAAGAATAGTTGCATATTTTAACTTCACCATTTTCTCAGCTTTAGAAGAAGGTAATATTAAGTGAGTTTTGTGAGGATATATATGACTAGGAGGTTAAAATACTAAGCATATACCAGAGTCTTGAATAAACTTGGTGGGTTTCTTTTCCCTTTAAGCAAATTCAGACGTTGAGCTGCTGAGTGCTTAGGCTGATCTGTCTGCTGCTCTGTGGAACTGGAATGTGCTTGCCCAATTGTCTGCATAGTTAAAATATTTTGAGCATAGCTTATTTTGATGTAACTTCATTTGAAATATCTGCCTAATGGAGAAGTCTTAATGGAATACTTTAATAGCCCGAAGTGGTTACCTGCAAATGCTCCAGCGTATTTCAGTCAATTACAAAGGAAGGCAATATTTAATGTTGGAGTGGAGCTCGATGGTGTAATGAACTGGCGGATTGCCAGCTTGATCTCCACAGGAGAATTTGTATTAGTGTGATGCTTTTCATTTGTTCTCCAGAAGGTCACAGGTAATATGTCAATTGTTGAGTTTTATCATAGTTACCAGAGTCACTGGAATGGCTTACCATTGGAGTTAAAATTCCCACTCTTTGCAGTACAGGTTTATGGTCAGGCCATTCTTGTGTATTAGCATATTAAGTATCAGAGAGATTATTTTAGCTGTTTCGTGTCAGAATTTAAATAGGAGGTGGTCGAGTATTGGGAAGAGAGCCTGAGAGAATTGTCATTGAAATAGTCATTGTAAGGCTGAATCTGGATTTTAGCCATGGGGATAAAGAAAATGGGGCACATTAGAGCTATTAGTGAAAGGAAAGGTGGTTAATAACTTCGGATGTTACTTGTAATACAGTCATTACAAGAGCACTAATTTATTCTTAAGGTTGTAATCTTTAAAGAATACAAAGTATAAGGAACTTATTATATTAGATGTTACTGACATTTATCTTCTGGTCCATGTTTGCAAGCATCAAGTTCAAACCTTCATTTCTGACTATTCAAAAGTGCTTTTTATTGTGGGACTTTTATAAATCCTTGTGTTTGGAGGACCTTGGTCTAGAAAACAAATGAGAGTGACCGAGGTCACTGTTCAAACGCAGACAAATTTGTCCGTCTACCTTGCATGTTTGTAATCGCGTGTTCATCCAATTCCTGTGCTCTGCCATCCCTGTTCCTCGTTCTCGTCTCCTCTTCCTCTGCTCTGGGCCTCACGGTAAGCGTAGGGCATGAAGGCGGCCGTGAGCGGTAAGGACCCGTGGCGTTTTGCCCGCAGCAGGGCTGGCGTTGCTGCAGTAGCGTTGGTATTAGGGCTGAGGTATGACGGGTGGACGCCACACTGGATGGTACAGGAGTGATGGGCACTGGGTGATACCACGGGACACGACAGCCCAGCTCTGTGCCTCCGTTTGCCTTGCTGCCTTCCAAAAAAGGCTGTTGGCTTAATTTCCCAGGTTCTCTAATGTTGCGCCAATTTGTCTTTCGGGTGGACAGTAAGTGTTTGCCATGCGTGCTCCGAGGCTTTTGAAGGTTGATGGAGATTATTTTGTACTCTCAAAGTTTAACTGTGCATTCCCCGGCCTGGCTTTGCTATCAGATACAACTGTCCTGAGTCCTGGCTGGTGGGACGTAGCAACAGAACCAGAAAAACTCCGCCTACGGTGCAAACCCTCTGTCTGGGGGCAGATAGTCCCAAACCCTAACCGCTGTTTCCATTTGCTGCCCTTTTGAGAAGAAAGATTTTGAACTCCTGTAACTGAAAGATTGTTTCAAGGAACATATTTAAAGTATAAGGCGGATTATTTGTGGTCCAGGTTTCCATCCTGAGTTTGAGTCACTCTGCAGGTCACAATGTTGCAGGCGAAGCTTTGGGCTGCGGGGTGTGTGATGGAAATTGGTTGCTCCTCTGGGGAGCTGACTCTTGGTGTGACTCGTAGCAGAAAATTTCCTCTGGCTCTTCCATAGATTCTCTTTCAAGATTTTTACCAGGAGAAAAATAGAAAAGGAGGTCATAATGCAAAGAGAATTGAGCCTAGAGAGGACAGAGACCAGCCTGCATCGTGTGCTCGTGTGTCTGGTAGATTAACAGGGTTTTATTTCAACCAGAGTGTTGGTGGGAATGAAGTTTTCTTGTGCATCTTCTTCCTTTGACTCGTTGCGCTATCACCGTTAACATTCTGAGCTACTTACAACGTACGTTAATCGAGCTGCGAAAATAAAACCATTCTTGCTGTACAGAAGGAAATTAGCATTGTTATACCGAGATAAACACGACTCATTCTTTTCTTCTGTGTTTAGATGGAATTTGGACTCTTTATTTTCCCCAACTCTCCAGCTGACTAATAAATACAAGGTTATTTTTTCGGGTATTGATGATGATTAATAGTACCCTTTTTCAGCTCACTTTCAAATGCAAGTTCTATATGCAAACGTGCATTTGTGAAGGTGGAAGCAATAATTGAGAGAGGTGTTGGGTTTTTCTTTAAGGAACAAAACACAACAAAAAACCCCAAACCCAGACAAAATCAGAAGCTTGGTACGGTGCTGCCCTGGTGGATGGTAATGGGCAGTAGATGATTTGTGAGGTAGGAAGGGGAAAGCTAGTACTGTTCAGAAGATCTTGTAACAAAAAATGAAGTGACTTTTATTTTCTCACTTTTCCCCCTTAATATTAAAAACGTTGTTGCATTATTGACAGGAGAAAACCACGTACTGCAGAACATTCAGCCAGTGGGAAAATAGATCTGCCCTGCCTCAGGGTTTTAGTGTTGCTTCATTTATTAAAGTATCTTTCCCATTTACTTGATACCTGTCCTATAATTTCAAATATAGAGCAGTTTTCAGCGAGAACACAGTTAAGGTCTGTAACTGGGTAGGAAAACTGATACAGCAAAGCATGGTTGCCCATGGTCTGTGCCTGCAGAAAGCTCCAAACCCTGGTGGGGCAGCAGGGGTTCCAGCCAGCGCCCTGGCAGAGGAGAAGGGGGTAGGGCACCCTCCAGTCCCATCTGCTCTCGGCTGTCACAGGCGTATCTTCATTCAGGCGCTGAACTGGATCAGGAGGCTCTTCTGTCTAAATAACACTGCCTCATGATTTTGCCCCCCCCTATTTTTTATTTTCCTTGTGTGTTTTTTGGGAGGGCTATTGATGCTCAGCCCTCACAGCTGCTGGGGAGCAGGAGGGGGACCACTGGGGAGCTGAGGGGCAGGGACTCTGTCGTGATTTAACCACTAACGATGTATTTATGCTTAAACATTTGTCAAACCATGCTTTTAGTAGCTCTGTTACTCCACTTATTAATGGGTGGAAGTCTAAATCTCACTTTCAAACATCTGTGTAAGGTATTTATAATACCTTTGTCAATACTCTCCCCCCCCCCCCTTATGATGCACAGCATCATTAGATTAATTGCCCTTTTTAATTGAATTTCTTAATAGGATGCTTTTGCAGAGCGGCAACTGGTTGGAATCTGTTCAGAGAAGACTTTGAACAGAAACATTTTTGCATGAGCGGCCTCAGGTTGAGCAGGAGTTGTAATGCATCATCCCTATGAGCTAGGGGCTGCAGTGCAGGGAGACGTTCAGGATTTTTTCCTTCTCTTTGAATTGGATCTTCATGGGTTTACACTGCCTGAAATCATCAGGCATCCTGTGGAGTTAGAAGCGTCATTAAAAACCAGAAGCAAATGTTTAAATACTCCGAAGCCTCTTTTGAAAGATTGCTTTGGTGACTAGAAATACTTAACAGGACAGTGGAGGCCAGGAGGGATCTCTGGAGGCT
>NW_009259707.1:2236825-2325487 GCF_000687185.1 Egretta garzetta | reverse complement strand
CCTTTGCCAAACCCCCCCCCCCCCCCCCTTATGATGCACAGCATCATTAGATTAATTGCCCTTTTTAATTGAATTTCTTAATAGGATGCTTTTGCAGAGCGGCAACTGGTTGGAATCTGTTCAGAGAAGACTTTGAACAGAAACATTTTTGCATGAGCGGCCTCAGGTTGAGCAGGAGTTGTAATGCATCATCCCTATGAGCTAGGGGCTGCAGTGCAGGGAGACGTTCAGGATTTTTTCCTTCTCTTTGAATTGGATCTTCATGGGTTTACACTGCCTGAAATCATCAGGCATCCTGTGGAGTTAGAAGCGTCATTAAAAACCAGAAGCAAATGTTTAAATACTCCGAAGCCTCTTTTGAAAGATTGCTTTGGTGACTAGAAATACTTAACAGGACAGTGGAGGCCAGGAGGGATCTCTGGAGGCTTGTGCTGTCTAGCTCCTGGCAGGGCTACGGCCGCAGCCGGGGCCATGTCCAGAAGACTCTCCCAGGAAGATGGTCCACCACTTCTCAGGGGCTGGGTGGCCATGCTTAGCCACCCTCATGGTGCTATTGCTAACATCCAAATGGGTGCGAGTGCCTCCTGGGTGGAAATAGTCCTGTCTCGCAAAACTGCTGGCTGTGCTTTTGCTGATGTACCTCAGTTTTCCAGGTGTAAGAGCGCTTCCCTTTTCTTAGGAAGTTCGGGTGAGTTAAACTGATGAATGTAACAGTGAAGGAAGCGGTAAATAATGGTACTTTTTAAAATGTAATCTTTCTAAAACTGGGCTGAATTTTTAATTCCATTTCTTGACTGACTTTTCTCTGTATTGTGATGGCTGGGTTTGGATTGTCCTGTGGTTAAATGGACCTTGTATTCATCGAGAAAAGTTAGAAATGAAGATGGATTCTATTTATGCTGAACAGGTGGATTGAATTAGAGCCATTCTGCCTTCCCTCCAGCATCTCTTAGGAGGTTTTGATAGTATGAGAACTAAATTACCTAGCTAAAGGTCTTCTGAGTTTAGTGCTGAAACTAAAATGTGTGTTGTTTGTTGTTTCAGATAGTGGTGTGCGTATCTTTGTTGGAGAGTCCTGCCCTTCGCTGCCTGGATCCTTTTAACAGTGTGCCAAAGGTGAGTGTTTCAAGTTCAGGGGTTATTTTTGAAACTCAAGATAACGAGTGAACTAGATGTCTTGCTTGGTTTTTTGCTTTTATGTAGTGTGGTACTTGTGATTTTTTTTTTTTTTTAACTGATGGATGGATGGATGATTAAATAGCAAGTCTTTCCTTCAGTGATCAGAGACAAATCAGTTTTAGCTCTCACTTTCAAAAAAAAAAAAAAGGCAAGAAAAAAGGATAGGCTCAGACTATTAATTAAGCCCTAGGTATTGCTACCACTGGTTTTTGGCTCCTGTCACCTACTGCTTTGACTTGGGATGTTTCCCCTGAAGGCACTGTAGGCAGGACGTGGTGGTGCAGGAGGTATGGAGGAGTGGCGGCCATCAGTAGCATGTGGTGGAACAGACAATACTATTCTCTGATTGAATTCTACAAACTAAGTGATAGCTTGTAAAGTATTGAGAGGAAAGAAGGTTTGTGGGTTTCCTGTGAGAGTAGAACAGAATTGCATTCAGTATGTATAGAATATCTTCCTTGGCTGGCTCTGAAGAGCTGAAGTAACCTAATGAAGCTGATGTTTTCTGTAGGATTCATTTTGTGGTAGAGTCTGACTGTCTTCTTTCTGTTAATTCATGTACGCTGTTGTCTGTTTCTAGTAACTGTAGTTGATCTCTGTGGCTTAGTGGAGATTTACTAACAGAAACTTTTAATAAAATGAGACCTCATTACAACTGTACCAAAAAATAAAAGCAAAAAGGCAGAACACTGAATGAACTGTAAGCATTGTAGTGGCTGCAGCACGGAGCAGAAAACTGGGAATCTTAGTTTCATACATTACTTTACCAGGTGGATTTGTTGTTTCTTACTCAGATTCTCTGT
This sequence comes from Egretta garzetta, assembly GCF_000687185.1. NCBI lineage: Eukaryota > Metazoa > Chordata > Aves > Pelecaniformes > Ardeidae > Egretta > Egretta garzetta. Next base: position 2,323,505 of record NW_009259707.1, on the reverse strand, counting down.
TTATAAAATAAAAATAATATTACCTTCTTCAGAAGGAAGATATGAAGGCTAATTATTGACATTTTGGAGCCTTCAGATGGAAAGCAATGTATGAAGTCCTCATGTGCCTTGATATTAGTTGCGAGTTCTGTTAAATCTTGTTCAATGAAGTGTTATCAGATGTTGGAATTAGACTTAATTTGTTTAATAAAGTGCAGGTGAACCAGTTAGAATTAAAATGCAATCCAGTCTCAAGGGTAACATTTACATATGTTTTTGCAAATTATTCAGTTTCCTTCAAACTGAAAAGGAAATTCTGAAGTACTAGGATAGAAACTCTGAGATGCTACAGTTGGCTTTTGCACTACATTTCCAAATTATCTGATATATGTCTTTAAATGTAATGGACAAATTTATAACCCTGGCCTTTCCAACAGATGAGAGTATAGCCCTGAATGTTTTGTATTTGTGTTTAAAGACTAATAGTGAGAAATCTTTTGTAATAATTTTCTGGAGTAGAAACTTCAGTGACTTTTCTTTATAGTTTTTGTGTGTCATGTAGCTAGCAAAATGAAAATATTCTTGAAAGGGCTGTTAATGTAAAAACAAAATAAACACACAATCCTGAAGCCAATGGTTCATCAAACTGTAGACTTAATCCTAGTAAAGTTATTCTCATTTTTTTACTAAAATTTGTACTCAAAATTAAGCTTGTATTTTACTATGGCCCAAATTTTGTATTTATTTCAAATGTGTAATCTTTTTCTTGTCTTTTCTTATAATCGTTTTCAGTTAAATGTTTGGTGAAAATGATTACAAAAAAAAATCCACTGCTTCATTCAAGGAAATAGGTGTTGGGAATCTGGGTTATGGATCTAAAGTCATCTTTATTTGTTGAACTTATTTCGGTGCTCTTTGGCTTGTTAAGAAATTTTTTCTTATACCCTTTAAAACAAGAAGCAGGGAGGGGAACCAAACATGCCCAAAGTGAAAGGGTTTACAGCAGGTGAAGGTTTTATATACTTCCCCAAAAGGCAACAAATAGTTAATAGCTCACTGAAAGGAGAAGAGGAAGAACTATTTGGATATCTCGGCGACGGGTGTAATGTATATATATTTTTTTTTAATTTTTTTTAAAGTATGGGTACCCAGAATGCTTGCTGTGTCCAATTAGACAACACTTAATTTCAGTAACAAAATTAGATCTAACTTCTGTATGAATATTTTATGTCTTTTTCCACCTTTGTGTGCATGTTTCTGGTGGGCTATATTCAGCTTGGTAAAGATGTGATTTCTGCAAAACATGGAATGTTCTAATGCCTTTCGCAAAAGGAAATGAATTCATAGGTGTAGGTTCAATAAAGCCGACACTTGAAATGCTTTGGTAAACCAGAACATAGTAAACCTTTTGCCCTTTAAAAAGGAAATGCAATTTGCAACAGTGTAAATATTCACAAATTACACTCAAAATGTTCTTAAACTTCACCAGATTGTGGACAATAATGTGTCCTTGTAGGATTTTGTTGAGTCAGAACTACAGTGTAATTAGTATGTGGTTGTCAAGGCCTGCCAGCTCATCTTTTATCTAGCTGGGCAAGCTGGCTTTTTTCAGTTGTTTGTTTTTGTTTCTCTATTTATTTATTTATTTATTTTTAAAGGAAGAGAACTATATGGCAAGCACCCTTTTTAAAAAAAACCAAAAACAACCTGCCAGTTTCTGCAATGAAGTTAGTATGAAGTTATAGAAGGCGGCTAATGTTCTGGTAATTTATTGCAATCATTCCGTTGTTGCAAACCTGAAACTATTCAAAAACCATTTAACCTATTTTAGAACATCAAATTGCATGTGGTGGTATTCTGTACTTTTGAACTTGTTCCTCATGCGCTTACAGTCCGTATGGGTTCCTCATCAGAGAACACCGTACAGCTTTCATCAATACATGAAAATTCAGTTCAGTAAAAATAAAACTATGACCGCGGTTTTCCTGGTAGAAGTAGTTTTGTGGTTTGATAGCCAGTATGGACTTTGGCTGTCTTCTCGTCCAGCATGCCAGTTTTTCTGAGCCAAAAAAAGCTTTGCCTGCTGAAAAAAAATCTAGCACGTTGCTCAGCAAGATAGCTATGAGTTAAGCTATATATGTAAAATAGATACCATGAGTAAGCTAAGGTTAAGCTTGTGCCCAAGTGTATTTGTGAAACGAGCACAGAACACGCGGTGACCAACCTCAGTGCCTTGACCAGTGTTCAGAGGAATGCTGCTGGTGGAACTGGTTACTGAGCCCCTTTTTCTCTGGTTTCTAACCAAACGCACCCCTGCCTTACACCGGGTTCAGTCAGAGGATTTGAATATGCCCTGCACTTTTGAGGGACAGCTGACATGGCTTTGAATGCCATCTTGAGAAACTCTTCAAGATCGCTTATGCAGTTAAGTTACAGCACAGAGAGGGCGTCCTGAGATGTCAAAAGCGTTTGTGACTTTAGGTGAGTGTTCCACATAGAGGTGTAAGTCAGGGAAAGTCAGCTTGAGGCTTTCGGGGTGTGGGGACTGTGCGCTAGGGCTGTATTGGCGTGGGGGCGGACCGGTGATCCCAAACCCTCCTGAAGGAGGAAGCAGATTAGCAGCTGAGGTCACCGAGTTACTCCAAGATGTAACTGCCCCATAAAACTGACTGCTGTTGCCATCTCCTGCTTGCAAATGCCTCCTGCAGATCCCCTCCCCTCAGGTTTCTGAGGGGTGCCGAGCCTGTTCCGTAGCTCTTCAAGGCTGGCTGCGTGAGCTGGCACTTTGCAGGAGCGGGCACGCAGCCAGCGTCGGCGTAGGTCACTTTTAAAATCAGCTGAAGGATCGTTCCTCTGTTTGATAATGACTGGAAGGCAGTTCAGCTGGGGGGGAGGCTTTGAGGGAACTTTAAATGATTCGTTGTTCCTGTTAGCTGTATTTCTACTACGCACCAATTCTAAAACTGTAAACGTGTAATGTTCAGTAGTGCTCTTACCATTTGAATACAGTGTTATATGGAATGTGTTATGTATTATGTCAAATGTATTATGGTATTAAAAAACAGTTCGGCCTGCTCAAATACTGCCTTTCAACGAAGGGGGAGGGATTGTTCATGCAGTTCATCTCATTTCCTATCTTGGCTAATGGTTTTGTGCGTGTTACCTGGAGGCGCTCTGGGTAACTGCTGAAATCGGTGGATTTCACAGAATAGAAAATAGGTAAAGGTTAGTGTGGAATATTTGCTGTGGAATTCTGTTTCTAATAACGCGGTTAATTAATCTTGGATTACGATTAGTGTTTGCACTGTAGTAACAAAGCTTGAATTGTACTAAGCAGGGAGGACTGAGAAAATAAGCTTGTCCTGCTGTTTATTTTTTAAGCCAGTAGTAACACCAAGCATAGAATACCATGCATACAGATACAAACCTTTTGCAGTCTATTTTTTCTTTCCCTGATTTTAAGTCTGAGACACATCACAGGCTCCTTGCAGTCTCCTGGGTTGAACTCCCACTTTCCTTTGTGCTCTCTCTTCACACCCTTTTGTTTCCGGGATCCCCTGCAGCTCTCATCCCTCCTTATTTTGGAGGCTGTTGTCTGTGTCAGCTCTTCTTAGTTGTTCCCCGTAATAGAACCTCTGTGCAGCTTATTTTCTACCTGCTCTGTCACCCTCTTTTCCCCCCCCTCCTTTCTTTTAAATGAACCTACTCCTGCTTTTTGATTCAGCAGCTGTATGTGCAATCCTTCCAGCAAATCCCCTGCTACTGTCATTGCTACTCACACAGGTTTGTTTTTTTTTTTTCCTTGCTGGTGTGAGCCCTTGCATTTCTTTTTAGCACTTCTTTTCCCAGTGACCACTTGTTCCACCTGCTATCCTATAAAATTTACCTCTAGCCTGATGTATTTTTTTTTTTAATTGGAAATATTGAGATCTTAACAGACCTGTTCCTGTACCCAAGTTAACTATCTGCCCTCTCATGCCAGCCAGCTATTGCAGGTGTTGTCAGAGACATCCTTTGCCTTAAGCAGCAGGTTGTTTGGGGGATCTGGATTTTCCCAAGAGGCTGATTTTGAATTCTCTATCTTGCACCAAAACCAGTAGTTTTTTGTCCTTCGGTGCTTGGCACATTCCCTGATAAGCTGGGTTGTCTCATACCATTAGTTCTCAAGTTATCACATACCAGCCCCAAAAATGCTGTTGAATGAGGGTTAGACCTCTCATTATATTTGATCTCTGAATTTGTCTTTTGAGATTAAACAGTCAGAGTATTACTTTTCCTTTCTTAATTCTCCCTCAAGATTACTGAATGGCATTTTCTACCAGCTCTGGATTTGTATAGGATCTGGAAAGCTCCGTTCCGTTATTGCTAGAGAGAGTGCTGGTTTATAATGATGAAGATCAGGGCATTTAGTAAGCTAAAGCATTTATCTCAAAATAAAAGGGTGTGACATCCTTGGGTTTACTTAAATGTTTTGACTAGAATGACAAACCGGGGTGAGGGGTGGTGGTGTTTAAATACATGTTTAGAAAAGTGGTTTTGAAACTAGCTCATAAGCAAGATTTTGACAGTTGTACTCTAGAAATTGAATTTACCATCAGAGGGATGATGGAATCTTGCCTTCTCAACTGTTGACTTGCGCTTCAGGCCCGCTCTGGATGCATGGCTGCTATGACATACTTTCTGACGGCAGTAAGTTACTGCAGCTTCAGAAGTCTTGACCTGTGAGCTGTAACCGTGTAACTGGTAACACATCATCGTGTGGCCGAAATGGAGGTGTCCCATACGTGTGCAGGGCTTACGTCCGGTTGTGTAAGGAGCAGCTGCTGCTGTATATCCTTAAGGAAAAAAGGTGGCGGCAGATCAATAGGTGGTTGTGACCTGCTCCCTGGCTGTGGTTCAGGAGAAGCAGAGGAAAATGACATTGCAAAGCAGGCCACTGGTTGGACTAGGGATTTTGGCCTGTAAGTGGTGGCGGGGCATCTCCGCATCCTGAGTCAGTACCCTAATTCTCTAGAACCCTTAAAAATAAGAGTAACAAAAACTGAGGGCAGCATTTGATGCAATGACACAGTACTGCTTACCTTTTTGGAGCTAACGCTTGGTTTCAGGTTTGAGTTTTGAACCTAAATGTACTTACTGCACACTAGATGAGGAGGAACAAGGCATCAAATAACACTTCAGTCCAAGACCTGTTCTTCAGAGCTTGATTTTCAGTAAGGAGCTTAAGAACAAGGACAAACAAAATAAAAATGCTTGGTATTTGTCACTTGAAACATTCAGAAGTTCTGTGATGCAGGAAAGAAAAAGGGATCTCTCTTTTGTAAGTTCTCCCTGAGGCCCAGGGGGAGAGGGGATGCATGCATCTCCCCCTTCTCCCTCTTCTCTTTCTCACCTTGAGGTAATTTGTGAATTTTTATATACCTGCTCCTACTGTTGATGAGTCAGGGGTTGTAATTGCCACTCCTTTCATATGCTGCTCCACAACTCCCAATATTTGTATATGAATTCTCTTTAAAAAGGCTTTTTCATTGAGGCCTAATGCAGATTTGGTAACACTATTGGCTTCTCTTAGTAAGGTCTGGTTTAGATAACAAAGAAACTGTCCACTTCTGTTGTAATATTACTTAAGAGTAGTGGTGTATCACTCTTGAGTTTTGACTACAAGTAATACTAAGGTCCTGCAAGAAGCTGTGAAGTACTAATTTGTGTGCCCTCAACTAAACTTGTATATAAATCAATGCCATCATAGTCACTTTTATGAAACTCAGTAGCAAGACAAATTTTTAAATTTGTATTTATCTAGAAGTAATGAGAACTTTGTGGCTAGACTTCCAAATTTCAGACCTGTGTTTTTGAACGTGTTTTTCCTTTATTTTTAATCTTGGTTCTAGTACAGATACTAATACACACAGTCTCTTCCCATGTTTAGAAACTATTTGGCTACTATTACTTCCCTTCCACATTTGTTGATGCATTTTGTTGTTATCTGGTGAGGATTGAGGAAGAAAACGTGTCCGTGAGCGTGTGAGGATAGAATGTCTCATCAGTGTAAGAGTACATACATTTCTGGATGAAAAGGAATGTGATGTAGCAGCCAAAGCCAAACGTTTAGTTTTGAACCGCTTTGTTTATTGCAGGGAGATTTTATGCAGAAAAGTGAGCTGTGGAGAAATTTCTGGCAGAAGATAAAACAGTAAGAGGAGATTTAGAGGAGTTCGGAAAGACTCAGTTTTGTTCAAGCATTGGAGCTGAGAGAGGGAATAAAGAAGGACGGCAGTCCGGCATCACCAGGCAGTGTTGATCTCTGTTGAATGTATGTTTTGCTCATAGAAATGTAGACTCTTCTAATTGCTTATTCTTGGTTTTGGGTAACTGTTTCTGTTGAAAAAGTCAGATATTCCTAGTCTTTATCTGGTAAAAGTTTATTTTCTGAAGCTTATCTTTTTGAGCAGCAGTTCTGGTGCAGTGGAAGAATCATGTTGGGGTAATAGCAGTAGAAACTTTTTAGATTCTCTGTGTAAGCCATCTTAAAGCAGCTGACAGCTGAACTGCAAAGTAGGAGTTTAGAATAAGGAACACTTCCTAACGTGCTTACAGCACGTGTTTTCTGGAGCACGCCTGGCAGAAGGGTTTCAGTAAATCCCCTTTCATCCTTTTCCCCCTTTGGTGAATGGTGTTTCTCTCTTGGTTTTGTGTCCGTCCCCTTCGACTGAGGAATTAACAATGGCTTGCTGCTGTAATCGTGTGGCAGAGCACTCGCAAGTACTATTTTTTTGGATGAGGACCTCATTTGAACTGGAGGAAGGTATGTAAGAAGTAGTTTGATTGAAATAAATGAATCCCGCCAACACTCCAGACCAAAAATGTAGTCTTGACTTTAAATTTAAAGCATTTTTAAGAGCTATAGGACAGGTTGTTTTGAAACCTGCTACATCTGGAAAAGTGTGAGGATTGGGCTTCCTCATCACTTGTGTTTTGGGAATGGTAAGAGAGGATTCCTGTCTTAAGAGCTGTTAGATGGAAGAAGAACAGGTAACTTCAGGGGGAGACTGGGATGGCCCTTTCTTGCCTGGGCTGATACTTTCCCAGTTGTGTAGCATTAGCACAGCAGTCAATCTGACAGACAAGAGATTTATGAAGCTGCAGCATTCACTCACTCACATCTCGTACAAGATCCAACAGTGTCTGTTCGTTTAAATTGTGCTTTCTCTTGGTACGTGTCCTATCAGGAAATTAAAAGGATAGCGTTCTGAGTAACTGTCTTGTGGTCCAATCTTCTTCAGGAAGATGCACAGATTTATACAGGAATAAATTTAATGGTGTTAGCTGTTTTGTAATGAAATCTAACACTGTTATCTTTCAAGCTGCCTCTTTGGTTACGTGCATAAGCATAGAATGAAGAATGATATCTTGTGTCCGGTGATTACTTTTACCTGTACTATGCAAAGACCCTGCTTCTAGAAAGTAGATTTTTACCTGGGGAACTCTCCTAGATAGGAGAAATCGGTGTTCAGTAACCCCAAATTCAGGTAAAAAAAAATCTATGGAGTTAAATTGAAAAGTATCTTAATTTTGGTGGGGGTTTTTTTTGTTTGGTTGGTTTTTTTTTTTTTTTTTTGCTGCTACATGCACTTTTTTATATTGGATAAAAATTCTGGTCCAGATGACATGGTAAAAATATTCAGAAGCCAAAGAATTTATTCAGTATTTGAAATGACGGTAAACTGAAAGCTCACGGGAAGAGAGTCTGAACAGGGCCATTAAAATACTTAGTGTTCTGTGAACTAGAAAGTTAAAAATTGTTTTAGTACACGTTTTTCACATTTTCCTACTGTCATGAGGTAGATTGAATGGGGTTTTTTGTAAAGCAATTGATAAATTGCTTAAGACTATAAAGTGAACATTGTCTAGAAACGGACAATGTAATTCCCCCCCTCCCCCCCCCAACAGCTTTGGTTGGGAATAAATGCGTTTTTCAACTGAACAAACATCTCTTTCTAGTTAAAACGTGAATATATGATTTTACTATTGGGGAACAGAAGGTCAGCGGTTCAATTTTATTTTCAGCATTTTATAGACAGTTTAAAGTGAAATCCCTTGAAAAGTAGGTAGCAGTGTTTCAAGGGATTAGCAGTAAAACGTAGCAATCCACAGTGATTCTGAGCTTTGTCCTTCTGTGCGAGATCAAGGTTAAACTTCTTATGTCTGAGGGCTGTTCTTTGTTTATACAATGCATAAATGTACTAACACTTCCAGTGAAGTATAATTCCTGCAGACCATTGAATGTTTGAGCTAGGGGAGAAGAAGCAGCAATGGAAGCAAATAATTCAAATGGATTTTTTTTTTTTTTTGGATCTTGAAAGTAATTCAAGGATGTCTGCTTTATAAAATTTCATGGTGTTCACCATATCCTGAGTGGCTGGCTGTTTTAATTTCAAGGCGAGAAGGAAGGTTTATTGATGGTGAGGATGAAAGTGCATGAACAGCAGTACACTTAATTTGTTCTTCCACAGAGTGTGTTTCACCAGTCTGTCTTATATATATATAATATTACCTAAATGTCCTCGCAGTAGGGTGTCTGCTTTTTTTTTTATGATCTTGTGTACTTGGCTCCCTCCTACCCCCTTTTTGTAAAGGACTGTGGAGAGGCTGGTTAGGTGTAAAGTGATTTGTAATTTTGTGTTGTTTAGACACCTAATGTATGTTGTGTTCTTCCTGGACTTTCCCCTCTCTTCTATCTTGGGTGTTGTTTTTTTTTGTTTGTTTGTTTTTCATGTATTTCCAAATGTATAGGTAAGCTTAAGTGTTGTCTGCTGGGAAGAATGGCGAGATAACAGTCCAGAGCAACACCAACAAACATTAAGCTTATCCGTGTCTCTGACTTAGTAGAAACACCCATAAACCAACGCAGAGATGAGGCCATTAATCATTGCTGCTCTTTTAGAGGCGAGATGAGGTCTCTTTTCCCAAAAGTTTCCTTTAGTGCAGTTGAGCTGTTTATTAGTTGCATGGCTTTTCTGAAACTGCTTTTCAGAGAATTCAGGAAAAGGTGAGCTGATGCTCTTCTGACCCTCTCGCTGTATATATCTAAATGTGAGGCAGCATTTGGGGTTCTGTTGTGTTTACCCTGCAGCCAAGAAATGTAGGCCAAAAAAGCTGTCTCCTCCCAGTTTGTCTCACGCTCTTTTCAGCCAAAGGGCCTGAAGATGTCCTCTCTGCACAGTCTGGGTTTTAGCACTGCTGTCTAGAATGTGGAAAACCATCGCTCTCGATGGTAACACCTTCAAAATAAAGCAAGCAGCAGCTTTTTGCTCTAATAGTGGAAAAAGTCACCGCAGGTTGGGTCATCCGCAGTAGTTGCATCTGCGTAGGCTGCTGACGGACGCAGAGCAAGAACCCGCCGGCGCCGCCCGCCTGCCCGAGCCCAGCCTGCGGCTGGGGCTTGCAGCAATGGGTGCAGGACAGGTTGAGGGCAGGTGGCACGAGCGGGTGGGGGCTGAAGGCCGGAGGAAGGGGTTGGTAGGAAGGGATGTGAGCTGGGTATCTGTGGTTGGAGTTGTTACATATTCAGACAGGTTTTTTTCCCCCGTGCTTTCAGCAGACTAAAACCAGTGATGATAGCTTAATAATTCATGCTCCTTGTGTTTTCTGATGAGTATACAATAAAAGGGCATGAAAAGATGCAATTTTGTAGTCTTTAAGATACAGGGAAATACCTTCTTCCAAAAATACCATCTGGGTTGGATGAAGCACTAATAAAATCATCTAACTACAAAAGTCCTCTCTCAGTGTCTTTTTGCCTGGTCTCTAGAAGGTTGCCAGTACTGGCTGTTAATCTTCGTCCTGTGTTCCCAATGAAATAAAACCACAAATTTCTTTAAAATACACCTCCCCGTGCCCCCCTTTTCCAAGCAAGCTGAAATATGTTTGGTTTTTTTAATCCCTTAACATTGTCTTTCAGCGATTCTTGTGTTTATGGAAAGACTTGAGCCAGGTTTTTATTGTAAACCTTTTGCGCTGTTGGTGACCATACTCAGTTTCAGCTTAGCTAAAGACCTATTAGAGCATAGGTAAGTTAGAAGGCTCCTAACTAGTATTGCAAAACTTTAACATATGTTGCTGTAACACCAGCTGTTCCAGTAGAATACCAGCATTTTGTCCTTTGAAATAGAATTTTAAATTTAAATCATCTGTCAGAAGCTAAAAATGAACACTGCCTAGTTTATAACAGGCATACTGTTTAAAAAAGGGTATAGAAATATCCTTTTCTTTTTAAGTAAAACATCAAAAGATTTTTAAAAAACTTAGGTTCCCGAAACAGCAGAGTGCTTATTGCATAAATAGAGATAGTACTTAGTGTTACGTGTTTTAAAGTTTGTCACATTGATTAAGCATTTGTATCTTGAACCGCCCGAGACCAGGGAATTTTGTGGCATAGCAGTGTTACTAATGAAATTAAAACAATCTGAAATTGGGAAGGCTAGCTTGTATGAAGGTCACAACATGAAAGAGAGTGAACATCGTATCAAATCAGGGCAGTATTGCATGAATTAATAGAAGGCCAGCACTCAGATTTGTGTTCTTTTACTGCTGCAGCAGCCTACCTTGTAACAGCCCTGATGGCTTCCTCTTTCTACCACTAGGGAGGCAGCAGGCTAAAGTAACTGCTACTTTCTCAGACAAATGTTAGCAATTTTATCCTTATCTAATAATATTTTCCAGAGACTTACTGTTGTGACGGCATTGTGTCCTTTTCTTGCAACTTGAGCTTTCTCTGAGAGCGTATGCCTCAAATAATGAAGCTGTATTACTCTGAATAATGGGCAGCCATGACTGTGAGGTGACCTTGGCTTACAAGAAAGGCGGAAAGATGTGAGCTGGGGGATTGCCCTCGCCCTGCTCGTTGTGCTTGGCAGCCTCTACCTTCGAGGGCATCCCCACTGCTCTTGCCTGGTAGACACTGGTGCTACTACACTTTCCTGCTGGAGTGGGCTTGGGGAGCTGGAACGGGCCGTGTCATCACCCACAGCCATCAGAGGTGGTCATTGCTGAGACTCTGGGCTGCATGCAAAATATATGTGAGTCTCGCTGCGGAGATGCATGCTTTGTGATTAAAACTATTCCTTTTCCTTAAACGGCGAGTGTACGTTTTAAAAGATTTGAAGCAGTCCCTGCTTATTTCATCTGGGTAGACTGATCCGTGTGATACAGGCTTCATGAAAACATTGGGTGGAAAATTTTTTTACAAACATCCTTTTATATGTTGTTATATAAACACCTATAATGTGAGATTTCTTTTTTGTTGAATGGTAAAGTGCTGTACTGACTCCTTAGCAGGAAGGGTGTATTTCTGGGTGTTTCTAATCTGTATTCTCATTTATTTCTTTGTGTGTCTTTAATAAAAATAAAAAAAAAAAAAAAAAAAAAAAAAAAGACTTCTAAGCCACTTAGAAGACAAAAAAACAAGCTTAACTTTTGTGCTGTATTGGAGCTACGCAGAAATTCGTTACCACTAAACTAGTCTTGAGGTTTCCTGTTTGCAGTTGTTCTGTAACGCAAGATACAAAGCGCTGGAGTGTAGCTGCAGTTGTATTAGAGATTGGGATATCAGATAGGCTGTGGGGCTGAGAGAAGGAAACACTGCTTAGTAGCTGTCAGAGGCAGCCAGTTGAAGAAATAAAACCCCAAACCTCACAGCGTTGTGCCCTGAATCAATGGCAGGGGTTAGAGAGGGGAAGAGGGTTTTGAGGTGTGTGGGGGCAGGCTGTTGGGTAGCATCAAGATGAAGTTACTTAACTAATACAGTTCTAAACCAGTGGTTAATTAAGACCGATCCTTCACAATATTTTTATTTTTATTTTTTTTTTAAGATATACAGCCTGCTTGTATTTTAGCAAGAAGTATCATCTAAAAAAACCCACCCTTGAGGTGCCTGTAGAAGTGGGCCGCGGCAGGGCCTGTTGCGCATGGGCCGAGGCACCTCTGATGTGATTAACCGTTCCACCGGCCTGTGTCGCCCTCACAGTTTTATCTATAATTACTGTTGTTGGTTTGGTTTTTGGTGTTGGTTCCCCCATCCCCCCCACCCCACCTTTTCCTAAGTGACTCATAAGGAGACGGAGTACTCTTACACCTAAGAACAAATGTCTTGGGACCTGCCAGAAAGGCCCACAGTGTCTGCTGAGCCCGCCTTTGAAGTCACCCCTAAGGCTGGGCCTGCCTGGCAGCTGGTTGTTAACCGGGCCGGCATGGGTGCGGGCTTGGGTAGATGGGTAGGTCTAAATCAGGAACTCAAATTAAGTGGAAAATGTACAGAAAAAAATAGTTTGTTCATGCCTATCTTCCTTAAAACCCTTTTAGTAAGTACTGATTGCACATCCGTAATCTGCTGGTACGCTGTGTGGGGGTTTTTTTTGGGGGGGGGGCCAGAGGGCGCGGGTGTAGGGGGAGTGTCCTTTGTCTCTTTCCTTTATTTTTCTTTAGGATTAGACTTCATCTGACTGCTTGGTGGTGTTACCAAGGACATCCAATTTATGCTTTCAAATTAGTGGTACAATGGTAACTCTCCAGAACTTTGCTCCAAATTTTCCTCAGAGTTGACGCTAAAACTGTAAAAGCTTTGTGTATGGTTCTGCTATCTTGGGGTGCATTTGAAGATTAAAAGTGTTTAATTTTTCTTACTATTTTTATACCCCAGTTTCACTGTAAAATAATCCCATAGTGTAGAAATAAGCATTAAACATTTTCTTCTTACATCACATGCAGGAAATTTAATGTTCTGTCTAATCCTGTACTTATTCTATTGCTATTATTTAATTTATTCCAGGCGCAGTTTAATAACTTTTTATAGTTTTTAATGAGCTGAACTGCACTTCTTGCGATACTTTCAGTTTGCATTTCCTGACTTGAGCTTGTTGATATCAGTTTTTCCTTTTCACAGAAAAGACCAGGGAGACGGGACATGAAAACCTCTAGAGCTTTTTACTTCACTTATGAAACAGGATATTTAACCCTATAATACTTCTTTCATAAATGCTAAATTGTGAACGTAGGTTGGGAAATGTAATAAAACATTCCTCCTTTGCAGTGCATCCCTTTATTTTCATCTTTGTTCACGTTTATTCTTTACACCTACTCATCCTTGCTTTCAGCTTCGGAAAACTGACCCTCCTAAAGTACCAGCAGTAACTTCTATTGATTGTGACTGTGTCTTCAGTATGTGCATCAAAGTAAATTAGATGATAATCACTTGCACTTACTCAGCTATCGCTTTTAGTTCAGTAGTTAATGCATCCTCATGAGACCTAATAGCGAAATACCCCAAATTAATTGTCAAACTTGTGTTAAAACAGCCAGCAACTTTAGGCAGCTCAGGTATGTGGTTTTTTTTCTGCTCGGGTACTAGTTTGACACCTCAGAACTGCATAGCCAGATGATGAATGTCTGGTGGCTACAGCTATTTAGTTAACTTTCTTTAAAAGAGAGGGGGAGTACTCCTAGAATAATTTTTGGTGCAGTGACCTCTTTCCAAAGAAATGTGTCCCCTGGGGTGGATTGACACACATTATATGCAGTATTAAAATGTTAAACTGCAGAAGCAGTTAGCTAAGGTGGCCTTTATGTGATCCATCTCCATTTGTCTGAGCACCAGCAAATAGCCCATGTAACCAAGCATGGAAAGGGTTTTACTGGTTTTAACAAAAGGGCAATGATTTGCCATAATTTGGGTCAGCTTGTTTACTCTTGTTATACCTCTGCATTTTGAGATTTTCTTGTAGCAATCATGATATTTTGCTTGGTTTAGGTTATCTTTGGCCTTTGCATGAAGGAGATGATCTTTGCCTGTCTTCTTAAAACATACATACTTTAACTGTCAAAAATGCTGCGTTCTATTGGAAGTAGCTAAAATTATGTCCAAAAGGTGTATTCTTTTTCACACGTTTTCATTTGAATTCACATTTCTGTTCTTTTTAATGCCTTTTGAGTTCTGTCTTTAAGTTTGGTGCTTTACCAGTCCCCAAGAACCAAATGAAACAATCTCAACTATAGGGAGGTGCACTTTTTTGACATCTTTCAATATGTCAAAACTATTCATCTAGGCTGATTTTAAAAAACCCCAGAACTAACCACACACCCACACACGCAACAAAGAAAACAACTGTAAGTGAAAACAAGGCTTCAGACCTCCTGAAACAGTAAGCAAGCTAACCAGAGACTGTGTCTTCATAAATAAGAAAGCTTCAGACGTAAGAGTGTACTTCAGATGAAGTGAGCTAATACAGAATTATTTATGTTACAGAATACAGTACGCACATCTGCTTACTGTGAAAGAGGCCTCGATGGAAAGAGACTTTTTTATTATTATTATCATTTTTCACAACTGTGTTACTTTAGAGGACCAAATATTGCCTATTTACTCTAGCTTACAAAAGAGTAACCACATAGCTGGCCTGCCAGCAACACGTGCTGCAGGCTTCAAAACCCATTTTGGTTTTCAGAGTTTGGGGGCAGGAGAAGAAGAGGTTGTTCAGCCTTCAAATCTTAGAGCAAACTGTGATATGTCAGTAGTTATCTCTTCATTCTCACAAGACAATTAACTAAATATTGTATAGTAATTATGTCTTATGTAATACTGTGAAGCAATTATGTGTTTTAAGCACATCAGTGTCATGTAAAAGCCTCCGTATCAATTTAGTACCTTTCTTTCAGTGTGTCTTAGGAGGACATCCAATTCCAGAACAGTCTGTTATATCAATTGTCACTTCCTATTAATAGAATTTTTGCTTGTTCCCTTGGTGAGGGATTAAATTTCAAGCATTACTGTCAGTCATTTTTCAGCCACGTTTCTTTTTTGCAATATAAATTGCGAACGATGAGAGCAACTGCTTCTTTTCTCACTGCGTCTTTAAAGCTCAACCATACCTCCTCTTTTCACTGTCCTAACTAACCATATCCCTGACGTAACCCCGAGCCTTCCTCCTGAAGGCAAGAAGAGATGCTGCTTTTCTGCCCACCGAGTCAGGGCATTAAACTAGTGCGAGTGTTAACTTATGTCAGTCTATGGGTGAAGGTTCCAGTTTGGGTGGCATGCTGGAATGGATCATTTCTTATTTATCATTACAGGAGAAACACATACCAGGGGCGATGGGGGGAATAATCCGGGTCTGGTAGAAGAAAATGAGATCTGCGTAAAAATTATACATAGTTTCATATTTAAAAAAAACCATCAACTGAGCAAGTATTTCATGTGAAAAACCACTAGCAGATTTACAAGTTTGTGGGAGCAAATTTTAAGTTCCTCTACATTTAAGTTTCCATGATCTTGACTATGGTTTGCATAGTTCAGTTTTAAGCACTGGTTTGAAATGGCATAGGTTGTTGGTTGTCTCTTGGTTTTTTTCTGCCATTAATAAACTATCAATTATTCAAGAAGTTTATTGGACGTAACCTTTTCTTTTCTGGACTTTCTTCTGATAAAGTCTATATGGGAGCTACAGTACTAGATACTCCACTGATGTCTGCTTTTTTTCTGCCTTGGGGTTAGCTAATGTTCCTCAGCTGTCTGAGCAGGCTTTCAGGACACTCTTCTTACAACTCACTTCACCTTGGCTGGGTTTTTGTTTGCTACCTTCCTAGCCTGGCAGATTTTTCAGTTTTTCCCTCTCCCAAGTGTGTTTTTTGTGTTGGAACACTTTTCATGCGTGCTTCTGTAGTAGGGCAGCTGCCACTGAAGACAGGACAGCTCTCCTAACACCACCTCAGTTGGAGGGAAGAAACAAAGTGGCTGAAAATACCTGAGCTCAATCTAAACTAATTAGCTGTAACATTTCAGCAAATGCAATATTGGTAAGATGAATTAGTTTACTACCACTGCTAGCGAAGAAGCAGATGCTGACTTAAAAAGGGTTGGAGGTGCACATCCACACTTGGGTTGTGGAGTTTTGTTTGCTTGTTTAGCGTGGTGTCTTTGGTTTTGGCAGTGGTTTTTTTGTTTTCTTTAAAAAACTGCAGTTGGAAGCTGGATTGCCATAAAAGTAAAGCAAATGACCGCTTGATAGAGTAAGCTAAAAACCAAGGCTATACAAACACTTTTTGAAGTGAAACAATCTTGTATTGAGAAGTGGCTATGTTGCATTTCATGAATCTACAGTTCTTTCAATAGGTATTCCAAAGCTTTTCCCTGGTGCTTTTTAAAGTGGGTGTGTTATCCTGTCAGGTATGAGGAGGCGGCTATGTATTTTAACGCTAGGACTTTTGAGCTTTTTGAGGAGGAACATTCCAGAAGGCTGTACACTCTTAGCAGCACTGGATTTTAATTTTCTCAATGTTGAAGGAGTCTTGTGTTACCATTAGAATCGATGGAGACTCTGGTATTTTTTGTTGTGCAGTCTATAAGCAGTGTACTAAAGAAATTCCATGTTTTAAGTGCATATGAAGTTTTTATGGGGTACTCGGATGCTTTGGAAGGTTGCGTTACTGGTTTTTTCCTTATGTTCTTCCCTCAAATCTAGTTACATCGTTTGCTTCTAATCTTTTGTTTGGCACACAGCAGTGTTGCAGAAACATTTCAAAACTACTAATTCTACAGCCCCCCTTCTGGGGAACAAATGTGTCCTTATTCGCATACAAGGAAATCCTAGCACTGCAAATGTCACAGGAAGAACCTTATTGTCCTTGATGGAGCCAGTCTAATGATGTAACCAGAAGAAAGTAATTTTGAGAACTTTCATACTAGTTCCCCGCATTTAAAAAAAAACCCAACAAAAAACAAACCCAAAAGCATACAAAAAAACTAAACGCAAACAACCCTCCCTCCCCAAAAAAACCCAACCCTAAAAAAAGCTGCACAACCAAACTCCTCCACACACATACATACAGCTTTAAATGGAGACATGTTTAGCTGCAATTTTATGATACATTTTGACTCGTTATAAATCCCGTCCCTGCTTGGGTAGGAATGCTTGTGCCATTAAGCGTTCAGCAAAACCTGGAGCACTTGACTGACTTGGGTTCTGCGTGAGTGAGCCTCTTGAGAAACTTGGCTTCCCTACGCTTTTGCCAAAATTGCATCATGCAAGGGGTCTGCTTGTGAAATGACATCATTTCTCAGGCAGGGTGGAAATTTTACAACAATAACTGGAATTGTAGAAATCTGGTAGTTTGGGGCTCCCTGTCCTGAGGGAATTTCAGAGGACTGTACGGTTGATGTCATCAGCCCTGGCATGTGGTCTCCTCCTGTGCTTCTGTCCTTGCCCAACACCTTGGGAAAACACTTGGCAACTCTTGCCACAGGAGCCAATTCAATTTTCTGTTGTTGTTGATTTTTTGGGGGGTTTTGTTTGTTTGTTTGTTTGTTTTGTTTTGCTTCAGAGGGATAGTAAGAGTTTAATAGTTTTCCTCAGTCACTAGTCAAATGTTATGCCTAATGTGATTTTTTGGGGTTTTTTTCTTATTAATATACTGTCATATGGGTAGATAATTTTACCTTGCCTGTGTCGCGAAAATAACCTTTTTTAGAAGTGGAGCCTGTGCGGTGGCAACACCAGCCAGCTGCATTGATGGTGTCCTATTTCTTCATGTTCTCCTTGTCCCCAGGAATAGTGAGAATTGACCATTTTACAATTGCTGAGATAAAATAAACCAATCTAAATTGGAGAGAGAGAAAGAGATTATATTGACAACTCTGGCCTCCAGACCGTGCTTGATTGCAGTCCCCCTGTGGCTACATCAGCTTATCGACCTGTAGGCTATCTGTCCATTTTATGTGAGTCAGAAACCAGGGCAGTTTATTGGAGGCTGTGGTCCAAAGCTCAGGCTCTCCTATGTCATTGTCGGATGGGTTTACTATTTTAGGGAAAAGAAAATTCTTGAAGGGTGTAGTTAGTTACTTCTTGTAAAATCATTGGTTCAATTGCGTAAGTCACAGCCTGTTTGAACTGTAAGGGCTGTGTTTCTTCTCAATTGTTCAAAACATTGTAACTTCTTTTCAAATTCATCTTGTGGCTCTCAACTATGCAAACTCACATTTGAATAATGTTTTAGTTGTTGCAAGTTCCTTTGTGTTTTCTAATTGGAAAATGAGAACTTAAGCCTGTTGATTTCAGCTTCAGATTTTCAAAATTGTCGTCCTACTTCGGCCACGAGGGGTGACGTTGCTGGTGCTTTCCAGAGCTTTGCTGTCAAACAGTTTAGCAACCACAGCTCAACCCTATACGATGCTCTCCTGGAAACAAAAATGATGATAAGAGGAGCCTATTCAATTAATAGATCCCGCTATTGTATCTTATGATTATAGGTTAACTTTAAATAAGGAAAGCACAATAAGGAAAGCACTTCTTTTTCTTGGAAAGAGTAGACTGCTGGGCTGTCTAGCATGTAGTTTTCACAGCTTATACTGTAGCTAAAGGGAGAAAGTGTGTGTGCGTGTGTTTACAGACTGCAGAAGAAACCCTTTCTGAATATAGGTGACATAATTTACGTGCTGAACAGAATTTCTGAAAGAGGTTTGTGGGGTTTTTTCTTTTTTTAATTACCTTTCTGTCACGTAAACTGTGAGGTATCAGAGTTCATGGGGTTGTGGACTACTAAGAACTAGGCAATGAAGTCAAGTCATGTTAAAAAGATCCTTGGACATTCATAGTTTGAAGTACTCTGGAACCTGTTTCTGTAATTTAAAGGAAATCTACAGGTTTTATTTTTTTAAAAAAGTAAATCTGCTACATTGATTTTTCAAATATATTCTCACCTCCCACTCTCTCCCATCCTCTTCCACTTTCTTCTCCCTCCAGAGCCCCCAGCAGTGATTAGAAAATTTTAGGGAACTTCTCAGAATTTAGAGGATAAAATAAACATGGTTTGGTTGGCATTATAGTATGTTTGAGTATCAGTGGTGCTGGTATGGGACTTTTTTCTTCTTTGCATACTATTGTGTTCCCCACATTGTTCCCGGTAATGACTGGGATGCGTAGGAAAATGTGGAGGTATGCAGCTGTTTTTGTGCAGCCGACAAATAACTTTGGAAAAGATAATTCTTGTTTACAGGTAAGTATAAAAAAGTCAACTCATTCAGTCTTAACAGAACTCTGGATAACTTTCGGGCAGGGAAGAAGTGCAGTGCCATCAAGGGGAGCACAGTGGGTACTCTTCACCCCGCTGACTCGTGGCTGGAGCACAATTGCGGTTAGCTGGGATCTTCCCAGGAGCAAAGGGGAAGCAAAAGCTTCTCCTGAAATGCATCCTTGTGCTGCCTGCACAAAACATTGTGAACAAAGGCTTAATAAAGGCAGTACCCTGTTCTTGATGGCAGATTTCCCTGCTGAGTTGCATTACTCCTTGAAGTATTTTTAACTTCCTACTAAAAAAAAAAGATGGATAACTTCATTTAAACACAGAAAACTTGTAAATAATATGTTACTATGAGGATGAGGAACTAGGGCAGAAGGAAAATATATTTTTGGAATGTTGCTATTTTTTTTTCTCAGACCAGAAATTTGAATTCCAGGTGTGGGTTAGTTTTATAATGCTACATGCAAAAACTAAATGGGTTTTATAAATTAGCCTTTGTTAATGTATATCTGCATAATATTTTATACACATTCAGAGGAAGCAAACATAATATGTTATGACTAGAATTTGCTATCAAGGTGTTGTCATATTTTAGTGGCAGAAAAAGCAAGGAAGATCAACATGACTTACCTTATTTTTAAAAGAGGAGTTCCAATCTATGAGGTTTTTCTCTGTATGGCTTTCTTATTTTTTCCTTACCCTTTTCTTGCTTATTTCAGAAGAACTCAAAGAAAAAATTTAAGAATTACATGATATAATTTACTGATGAGCATGTTTTAATGTTTTGTTGCAGAAGGACTCCATGAAAGATGACAGAAGAAGTTATTGTTATTGCAAAGTGGGATTACACTGCACAGCAGGACCAAGAACTTGACATCAAGAAAAATGAGCGTCTTTGGCTATTAGATGATTCCAAGACATGGTGGAGGGTAAGAAACGCGGCCAACAAAACGGGATATGTGCCATCAAATTATGTGGAGCGAAAAAACAGCTTGAAGAAAGGTTCTCTGGTTAAAAATCTAAAAGACACATTGGGTAAGTCCTTTTGTATTTTGGAAGAAGTTTAGTAGACTTGATGGGTTTCAGATTGGGAATGTAATGTGCATATAAATATTTTTAACATGCTTGATTGGATTTTCTTAATCCTTTGTTTGAGATGACATGGTGAATGATGGAGGGATAGAGTGGGGATGGGGGGAGAATCATGTGGAAAAATCTGTAACAGGTTTTCTCACATCCCATCCAGGAGAATAAGATGTCATTTTTGTTCCAGTTTGTCAGAGGTTGTGTATTTTCAGTGGCTGAAGAACTGTGCTTTCATTGAAATATCAGCTGCTGAATTTTCTCCTCTCATGCCAAGTCCTCTCACTCAGAAATAGAAGGATGTAAACTGGATTGTTCAGCACAGCTTTCATAGCAAAGCTAAATAACTTTATGAATGGGATTACACGATGTGGCTATGTGCAATGTCAGGGGTTAAGTTTCTGTGGGCCGAGATGTTCCTTCTGCTTCCAAGTCCTTAATATGTACTCTGTTTTATACTTACACATACATTCTTCACAGCAGTGTGTCATACATATAAAATAATATACCTTTGAAAAATTTTGAGTATGTTTTGAAGAAATGTATTTGGAAGTTGGGTGAAATAATTTTTTTCTTCATTTTTGCAGTAATTCTTAATGACTGATTAAATTAGTAAAAAGTAAAAGGCTTTGAATACAGCTAGAAAGGTTAGACACAGCGATAAGTGATCATTTTACATGTAGAGGCCAAAAATACCTTACTAGTTGTATTTTAGGATGTAATGAATAAAACAGAAACAGATATGCACCTGGAGGTGTTTTGAGGTTATTTTTTGCTTGTGTTTTGGTTTTTGCCTGTGTTTTGTGAAGTCTTACATAGGAAAACTTATTCTGTTCCAGTTTGCTGTAGAAAATACTGACTCCTCAACAGAAAAATTAGAATTTGGGATTGGACTTGTTTAGAAAGCAAAAAGGTTCACTTAAAAATAACATGGCAATAGCTCGTGTAGGTTTATTGTGGGTGTCCTGTGCTAGTGTTGTGTCTAACAGGTTAGGTTTCACGGTCTCTTCTTCATTACCATGTCTTCCATTGCTGAGTTGCCGTAAAGTACATGGAAATTGAGGACTGCAGGATGGCTGGCAGGCAAACAAGGTTATCACAAGATTTACCATGGTAATATTTAAAACCATAGGCCTTTCTACAGATACTCTTGGAGTATACCCATTGCGGTGCCAGCAAATGTGATTATGCCTTTTCAAAGATTTGTATAAAGAATAAGCCCCAACACCAATTAACTAGTTAAAATCAAAATCCCAGTTGTGACTTTAAGCTCCTTTTATATGGATTTATGTTGTTTAAAATATATATATTTTGTCAGAAACCTACTTTATGAAAGGATTGCATTTCTGTTGTGATAATATAGCAAGTGTTTGTGTAAAATGTGGACAGTATTTAAGCACACTTTTATTTATATCCAACAAAAGTGTGTTTAAGAGAAGGAACAGACGTGTCCTAGCATATATGCTTGTTTACCTCCTTGATCGTAACAAAGCTGTGGCTGCAGGGTGCTTCACTTCACTATGGTAGCGACCGATGAAGCGGTGTGAGAATAAAGCTTGGTGGTTTCATGGCTGAGCCTTTGCTAGTGTCGCATCTTCCAAGCCTCAGCCCTTTGCATGCATGTACACGGGTTTTTAAGCTCTGTTATTACAATCTACCCTGTACCTTTTCTAATAGTTTTCTGTGTGCGTTGTTTGTTCAGCTGAGGCGGAAAATACCACATGGCAGAGCCTAGCTTTTTCTTTTGCAGTGACCACACGTACCTGCTAAGCTTACAGGGTGCAAAGCACCTCTCATGCTCTTTTATGCTCTTATATCCTGTGACAGTGAGAAACTGCCTAAGCTGTACCTAACCCACAAATTAAGGGTTGTGAACTGCTTAGCATACTGAAATTTATGGCTGGGCTGTGCACCACGGATCTGTACATTTTTTTTTTTTTTTTTTTTTTTTACCTTTCCAGAATTGGAGTCCTCAGCTAAACTATAGTCTTTAAGCCTTGCTTGTCTTGCTGTGCAGTAATTTCCCATTCAGAACAAGGAGAGCATGTGTCCTTCTTTAGAGGATCCTTTGTTCTGAGCGGCCATCAAGAATGCACTACTTATTTTTTTTTATTTTTTTTTTTTTTAAAACAGAGGCTTTCAAATTGCAAGGCTGATGCTTGATCTAGTGAAACAGCTTTTGAAAGTTTTCCTGCGCCCAGTGAAACAAGTTGTTTGATGAAACATTGGACATATTTCTATAAATATGGCTCTCCTAAGATCACAAGAAAATTTACATAAAAATACCCACTAATGCAGCAGAGATGGGAATGGTGGTCACAAGTATTAGTCCTTAAACTAAATCTGTTTTCAACTTTGGTCTAGAAGCTATTACCAATATATCAGGTACTGACCTAAAAAAAAAAAAAAAGTAATTTAGTAATCAGTCAATAATCATAAGTCTTGTGAAATCTCAGGAGAGAAACACAGGCTCTTAGCTGCTTCCAGTGACAAGGCCAGCGGCCTTTAGAGAGAGGGACCATCTAATGTACCTGGATCCACCTTTGATACTTGGGGTGCTCCAATGAACGGTTGCTCTGGTGGAGATGCACTTGTCCCTACCTCTTTCTTAACCAGTTACATATCCTTGTGCTCAAATATATTTCATCTGAAAGCACTGTTACCACGCAAATGGTGTAGTGTGTTGTCTATGCGATTGCCCGCAGCTATCTGCCACGCTTATGCTTATCCACAGTAATTATCGGTGGTTGTTTTACACTTACTTCCAGATATTCAGTAAATATGAAAAGTGCCAGCCATAGTTCAAATTGTGGCAGACCCCATAAGAGCTATTGCTATTTAATTAATAGTCCCCATAGTTGGCTGTTGAAGATGCAACATCTAATTAGTCCTTAATCCATGCAGTCTGTGTTCTAATGAAAGTTTATGGCACCAGTTAATACATTGGTGTCTTGTACATAAAAAGCCAAATACACCACAAAAGTTTAATACCTTTACGAAGCTGCCTTTATCAGGAAAACTTTTAATCTTATCAGAATGAAGTCATGCCTGTTTGCTGAAAACTAATTTTCCTGGAGCTCTGTTGACTGTCACTAATTGAATCTCAGCCCTTGAATACTTTATAAATAGAAACCCATCAGCTTTACCGTTGTTTGGCTTGGGGTTGGTGGAAGGTTAATGGGCACGTGGGTACCTAGAACATGCAGCTTGATGGTTTAAATCATCAGCCCATTTTCAGCAGTGTCTTAAGGCTTCTGGAATTTCCATTGTCCTTCAGCATTTTTTGAAAAGAACATCAGCAAATAAAATGTGTTCAGAGCCAGCTCTTTTAAATGTGTTGGGTGCATATTAAAATGCTGGTTAACACTTGGTTAGCATATGTTCATTAAATCAGTTACTTGTGGACTGAAAAATGGCTCACCTCAAATCTCAGATGACCCCAGTACTTTCTGAAGAGATACTTTTGGATCATCCTACATCTCTTGACAGAACAGTAGCCTTTTCTGTACTGGTCACTTTGTCTTTCCCCTTCTAAGGGCTTACTCCGTTATACTGTATCTTCTTTCAGTCCTGTCATCCGGGAATTTTTCCAAAATTTTAGCTTTCCTTAAGTGACTTGAAGACGTTTGCAGACTTGTGATTTTTCTATTGATGGCTGTCTGGTTTTGTCATTTTTCTGTTTGATATACATTACTTCCATGTTCTTAAATGTCTGTCTTGAGTGAAACTTAATGGATACGTAGCTACAATGGCCTGGTTTTAATTATGGAAATGTAGCATATATGCCACTTATTAAGTATTTAAAAGATTCATCTTCTCATTCCCTTTTTTTGTCTTAACTGAGTGATACTGTGAGTAAAAAGTTAATGACAATTTAGCCATTTCAAATTACTGTCTTCTGTTTGCTCATATTGAATAAAATCTGGTAATTATTACAATTCTTAAGGCAAAAACCAGCTTCCAGGCCTGTGATTAAAATTTCATCTTCATTCATTACAATGAAGTTTAAAATAGTTTCCTTGTACAGTATTTCTTTAGTGGGGAGGGTATTTTTTATATACATTTTGATTAAGTCTTACTAAGCAAGAGACCTCCAGCATGCATCTTCCAAACTGTAATTTTCTGTAATATAATTCTTTCCATGCACTGGGGGTGGGAAGGAATTCCCATACCCATTTGGATGGAGCGGGTGTTTGCCAGCACCACCCCCAGAGCTGCAGCTCCACGGGTTTCCCCTTCTGCAGTAAAGATGATCTCTGTGCTTGCTGGCTCATCTCTGTCATGCCAAACAGAAACCTTATCTGAAGGAAGCAAAAACAATTAAGAAGTCAGCTGTTTGTGTAAGCAAAATACAACTTTCACATTTTTTCCATCCCTTTGCAAGTCTTTGTCCTGGCAACAGCACAACTTCCCAGGCAGCAGCATGCCGTGGGTGACTGATGTGTGTGATCCAGCAGCAGGGTGCCATTTTCATGGGAATACAGTTTTCTAAACGTTACTGCTTTTGCTTCACAACCAGCAGTGCGTAATAGGGATTTCTTAAAGGTGTCCGGTCTTGCTGCCTTTAGTGAACAACCACATGAGAAACCTTGAAGACATTTCCACTGGGTTCCTGGTGTGGGTATTTGAGCAGATGCTCAGCCAAAAAAAAAAGAGGAAAGCATGGATTTCAGCTTCAAGGCATAATAGTAAAACAAATCTCAAAACGAAGGAACAAAAAACCCTCCCAGAGCAGTCCAAATAAAATAATTCCATATACTTGACTTAGATATTTATGTATTTATTTAGTATAAATGTCTGCATTTGCTTTTTTTTTTTTAATTTAAGGTATAATTACTTGTAACTGAAAAGCTCCCTCATTTTTCTCGCTAGTTATTATGCAGTTGTTGACTTGTGCAAAATAGTTTACCAAAAAAAAAAAAAAGAGCCAAACCCCAAAACTCCTAGGCAGGAGGGTGGGCAGAAGGGTGTGAAAGTAATATTGGCAAGGAGATTAGAAGTAGTGAGTAGGCTTTCAACTCAAATTTAAACTATTACCATCATGGTTCTGCATAACATGGTCATGAAATCTCATTCCCAAACAAGTCATCAACCTTTACCTTCTGGTGTGTGGGTTAGTGGTCTTTTTTGTTTGTTTGTTTGGTTTTTTGTTGTTTTGGGGATGTTTTCTTGTTTCATATATCTTAGTGGCCCAGTTGTGGTAGTTCTGATGTGGTATGTCGAGTAGATTTAATTGTACAAGGTGGTAATTTGACATTTATCAAATCGCTTCTAAATCTTGTCGAGTACTGAAATTTGATTACTACTGAAGTATTTTGATGGTAGAATGTTACTTATGTGACTCTAATTGTCGTGGTTTATAACTGAACTTTTTCCAGTTCATCAGCATTAGTTTTTAAAACTGTAATCATGAGAAGCATACACAGAGTTTCTGGCAGTCGTAGCTATAAATTGAGTCTTCCATACTCTTTGCTTGATGAATTTGTGCTTGTTTATCAGTGAACTGCCTTAGCCATATTAGCTGCAAGATCACAGAAAACATGTTACATTGGTAATGTGATAAAGTACTAGTTTGAAAATATTTCTGTTAGTTCTTAATTAGATGTTTTCAAACTATTTTCTGGACAGCATGTGGATGGTAAAATTTACTAGAGAATGGAAGAATGGGGGAAATAATAACTATGGTATCATTGTATGATAAGTACACTGTTACATAGCACAGCCTCTGTAGAGCCTTGTAGAGCTCACGTTAATAAAAACAGGGCTGCCTTAAAAGACAAACAGAACTTACTTTACTCTCTTTAGAAGTTTGAGGTCCCAGTGTTGTTGGGCTTCCTTGGCACAGACCTGTAAGAAATGCTCATCTTTCCACTCAAGAGCAGGCGTTTAATAAATTAGATTTAAAATTAATAACCTTCATAACTTCCTACAGTACTTGTCAAATTATTTATCATATATAAAGATTTCTATACAGGAATGATGTGAAGTTTTCTGTTTAGCCAAGCATCTCTAGTTGAAATTAGCAGTAAAATCCCCTTGTAGGAATTCAATGCAAATAGAAGTATTTTTCCTGTGTCACTTTATGTTGTTTTGAAGCTTTCTAGCTTGTCAGAGAATGTGGGCATGACAGTAGTGGCATGTCAGTGATGTCTTTTGGAGGACTGAATGAGGGTAAGTTATCTGTATTAGCACTTTTAAACAGTTGATGTACAGGAAATTAAGTTCATCTTTACAGAGAGGAAGTAGTTGAAGCTTTTATATACAGCACAAATTCTTGCTCAGTTTCCTAGAATCTGTGTATTAAAATAGCTTATTCCATGGTTGAATTTGTTCAGCAAAAGCACTTTATCTGCTGTGCTTCATCCTGCTTTTTAGTTGCATTGCTCAAAGTAAGCATGTTTGTTGTGGGGCAGAGTGGCAACAGTGGTGACTGCAACAGTGGTGACTTCACCAGTGATGAAATGGAGGAACATGGTTTTGTGGTAGTGGGAGAAGCTGGTGGGGACTCTCTTTAGGTGCAACAACTGCATTTCTTCTATCTTCACAGTAATAATAGATCAGTCTGGTTGCATAGATTACTGTCATTACTGCTGAGAAAGGAGAAATGGGAGATACGGTGATTTCAGATCAGGGAGGAGATTTCTTCCATTCCCATCTAGAGCATGTGGAGGTAGAAGCTGGCAATGCTGATACCACTGGAGTGGTAGCAGATGATCTGTATAATAAGGAATTCAAATGCTTTGCTACTTTCTGGAAACATCTGCCTTGTGATCATCATCAAAACCTAGAGTTAGCTTAAGCGGCTATTTTCACTTCATTGAAGATCTAGAGACATATTCAAAAGCAGTAGCTCTGCATATGGAAAATGATACCAGAAGATATTGCTGATATGGTAGGGTCTGCTATCTCACTATCAATTTGATACATCCATAATGGCAGAATAATATTTTCATTTTTAATTAGCGTTACTATTATGCATGTTAATATAGTTGCCCAGAATGCAAAACAAACTCACAAATTTATGGTTATGAACCTATTGTGGACCTGTAAAAATTTAAATAACTTTATGCATATCAACCATGTCCAGTGAAAGTAGCGTTAAAGGAACTGAGGTCTCTGCTTTGTGGAACTAAAATCAGACTTTCTGAAAAATGCCATGTTATAATTTCTAAAGGAACATGTGCTTAAGAAAGGAGAAAAAAAAAAACCAAACCAAACAATCTGAAACTGGAGAGCAGACTAATGCAAAAAAACCCAACCCAAACCAAAACAGAACACAAACTTCATATTTTTTTTGTTACCTGCAGCAAAAAGACTATAAAGCAGTGAAAACTGGTAAATATTCTGGAGAACTTAATGTACAGAGTAAAGCTGCTTTTACTGCTTGATGAAAGAATTTCTCTGCCGGATGTATGCATCAGGCCCTTTATCTGATCCAAGGTGAAAAGCCAAAAGCAGCAGCAAAAGCAGAACCTGCAGCTTGTTGCAGTGCCCTCGAGCTCCAGTGCTAGCTGGTGATGGAAGCTGAAGTTTGCTCTTTTTTCAGTTTACGATTGCATGTGTTACATTCTGCTGAAAGTTCTTCTTGTGTGAATTATTTATTAGGGTCGATTATTTAAAGGATTTGCTGCTTCAAGAGTTTGAAACAAACATATAATGGAAACCATGATGTGTCCTACCTTTTGGCAGATTTTTCTAATATGATAGTTGCAGTAAAATGTTGCAAGGCTGAAGGCATAAAGAAATCTTGCTGGGTTTAGTTCACGTTGAGTGAATAAATTCGTTCTTCGTATTGTATTAGAAGTTTTGTGTAATAGGTACTTCTCTCCCCCCTCCCCATGCAGTGTGTGTGTGCTTGCGGGTGCTCCTTGACATACAGATTGCAGAACGAGCCTTTGTTTTAGTTATAATCATGTTTTGAAAAGATAACAGGATCACCTTAACTCAGTGTGGCTGGCTGTACTGGTGTCTTTGGTGGTATTACCTCCCTCAGCCGTCACCTTTGAGGACCCTTGGTTTTGCCCCTTTCTGAGCCAGTTCTGTTTCAACATGGAATCGTGTTTGGCCTTAGAGCAAGCCCAAAAATTAGCTCCCAAGGTATTTTCATCATTCCCTATTAAGGAGAGTCACTCCGTTGCTGGTAGCTCTTCCTACACCCTGTTTCAGCTGTGGTGGCAGAGCCTTTTGCTCTCTTAGCAGTAAGAGTTTGTCTAAACCTTCAAGTCCTTGATGTTTCATTTTTTCCATAGAATAAAATCCTTTAAGCAATCTGCTAATTATGTCTCTTCTTCTGAGGGGGTGAAAATAGAGTACACTTATCCCTGCCCGCGTCCCCCCCAAGTAATGTCTTGTACTGGACTTCTTGTGTTGTCTTCCCTTCTGTCCTCCTGTCCCTCAGGTTCCTGGGAGGACCCAAGCCTGCCGAGGCAGCAGAACTGGGACTGCAGCGTGGGTCACTGCATTGCACCCTGCTGCCTGGTTTGAACCCCTCCCCTAAGCCTATGCTTGTGGGGGGGTGTAGTGACCACAGTTCTACAGAAAATATGGTCTCTGTGTTCTGTCCTCTCCTTTAGCTTCACATCCTAGCGCATGAAGGTGGTAGTAGAGAAGAAACAGTCGACGGTAGCTGATTTTGAGGTCTCACGTATACCTTGTTTGGTGTGTGTAGCTGGGTTGCCCTTACAAAGACCAAGCTAAGATAGCTGGCAAAAATCAATAGCCTTTGTATGTACTCCCAGGGATACTATTTTCCCAAGAATTCCAGTGATTCAAAGAACAAGTGATTTTTCTATATTGAAGTAACAGTGGCTGCTCTTCCTACCATCTCAACATCATCGGGGAATTCAGATGTGGGTATTTCCTCCAATATTCATCCCTAAATAATTCTTTCAATTTTACTGAATCTCTATTTTTGAGGCCTTGGGCTGTCTTAATATTTGATCTTCCAGGGTCTTTCTGAGTATTAATTTGTTGCTTTTTCTCTGTGTGGTCCCACTCAGGTTCCATTGCTTTCTGTCTCTTTTTTTAAAGATCTGAATAATAGGTGGCCATTCTGTGACATGTTTTCATACTGTACAAACAAAATTTCTAAATTAGCATTCATGCAAAAAAAATTTGTCTTTGTCTTAGAATGTACAAGAGAATATTTCCTTCCTTTTTCTGAGCCTTAAAACTGGGGGTTTTTGGGGAATGCATCCATAAAGCAGGAATCAAGGTGCATGCAATGTATGCAGATACCCAGCATAAACCTGCGATGTGAGAGAAAATGCCCACCTCTGTTGTTCCTAAGGAGGAGGCTTCCAGTGGCAGAGCTGGCTTTCTTTGAGAGTTACTTCAATGGTAAATGAGACTGTTTACTGACAAGCAGTTTTTGTGATGTCAGCAAACCGACTGGGACAGACACCGTTCTTGATGTGAACGGGTGGTCAGGTTGTCCAGGTGGACATTCAGGGGTGCTGTTTCTACTAGGTGACTATTTGTAGCTGTATTCTGCACCAGAAAAATTGATTTACATCTTTGGCTGTAGGCCATCTAAACTATACACAGTCCTTGGCATCACTCCTGTTTAGCAGTCTTTGTGACCTTGCAAACAAAAGAAATTGGAAAGTGAAAGAAAAAAGAAAGGGAAAATGTATTTTGATGTAGTGAAAACACTGTTGTTCTAGTTCATGGGCTCTACCCATTTACAAACCTGTAAGATATTTTTTAATTGCTCATTCAGGAAGTTGTTCTCCAGAACAGGAGCTACATTTATTACTGTATTACTTACTAATTCATTATTGAGTTTTAATCTACAGAAGAAATTGGTTTAGTTTGTGTGTGAGTTGTGTGGTTTTGTGTTTTGGCTGTGAGGGCCAAACCTCAGAGGAGATGGGCTGTTTTGTTAAGCAAGCCATTTTCCCCTGTTACTTCCCCTTCAGTGATGGGGAGGTCTGGTTTTGCATACGTAGTCACAAATAACCTGAGAGCCCTTGATTAATGAAGCTATGGCCATTGCAATTCAGAAAAGAAGCTCATAAAGAAAAGGCAGTATTTACTTTGCTTTCCTTTCCTAAAAAGAGCTTTGAATAAAACTGCAGTATCTATGACAGGCTTCTAAGGAGTTCTGAGGTTTCCAAAGGAAAAAAGTAAAAAACACCTTGGATTTTCCTGTAACATGGTACTTAATGTTTGAAAACATTAGTATAGTACAGCCTTGTCATTCTGACCTTACAGTGGAATTACTAAGGCTTTATGTCATGCTTGGTGTTGGTATGGGCCAACTAGAATAAAACGCTATAACCTCAAAGAGTAGCTGACCATGTTACATTCAGGAGGGACTGTCTTGAGCTTTTTGATGCCGAGAGGTTGCATCATTGTCTTCTAATGCCTTTCTTCTTGTTGAGGGACTCTATCATTACTGCGTTATAATTTGTCTGTTCAGTTTTGGGCTTGATGATCTGAACCTCAGTCTGTATTGTAACACCTATTAAGCCTTTCATTTTCATATACGGAATTGAGGTCAAAATTGAGAAAATGGGAAGTGAAAAGACCAAGTTAGTACTGTAATTGCCCGTATCCAAAATAGAATGATTCCATCTCAGTTATCTGGAAGTCTTTAAATTGGAGGGTCATCATCTTACATTCACAGTAGTCTACTTTGTACTTGCTGTATTAATTATTTTTTAAAAAAATAAAAAAATTGAGTGGGTTCGTGTTAGCAAGTTGGATTTGTATCTAAAGCTGTCCTGTGCAACTCTTTTTTTTTTTTTTTTTTTTTTATTCATATAAATGCGAGATAGCTAAATATAAATCATCTTTCTATCAAGTGCTGGAGGAGGAGGGGGAACATAAGCTGTTGTATACGTACTGAGGGACAGGAACATGTATTGTGGTAGACAGGTTGGAGCACCTCATGCATGTTAGGGATTTCTTTGTCAGTGTTCTGTTAGTGTTTGTAGCTGTAGCTGTAGCTTTCCTTCTCTACCTCAAGGGAACAGAAGGCACTGGGAAGTCCTACGGGGCTGCTGTGCTTTCTCCCCATACGTTATAAATCTGTTCTTAGAACAATAGGGCTGCCTTAAGTTTAAGGTAGTCCTGGTTATTTTTTCTTCTTGGGGTATCCTGCAAAATCAAGGGAGTGTCATTAATGAGATTACAAAGTAGGTGGAAATACTCTATATGAAATATTGTGTATTTAAAGCAAGCTGTCTTCAATTTAAGTTTGTAGACAGAAATTGGAACCATAGATCTTGATAATCCCATTCATTTTATATGACTTCTATTTGAGACTGAGACAGCAGTTTTCCTATTCCATGGGGTATTTAAAATCCCAAGGTCATTTTAAATCTGCCTAGTAAGACTTCATCTACTTCACTTTTCCACTGGAGTAAGAACATATATGAGGTAGTTGATGGAAGCCTTTGGATCATGTGTTTGATGCCTTTGGAAAACTCTGTCCACACGCATCCTGTAGTACATCTTTCATTTTAACCTCTTGCTCTAAAATGCTCTGGGTACAGGAAACTCGTTATCTGGTACTGGAATTTAAATGTACCTTTCCTGATACAGATAGGCATGTTTAACACAGTCTAAATGACAAGAATTAGTGCAGTAGTTGTTTTTAATATGGTTGTTGAGTTGATTTCTTGATGGAAGCCTCCATCCTCCAGTAGTGTTTGATGTATGGGAAACTTTGACGCTACTTTTTCCTGTATTTGAAAAACACAGTGATAAAGTAGCCTGGTTGTTGAAATGTCAGAATTTCACTTTGACATTTAAAGAAGAGTTTCCATTTTCTGATATGTTCTAATGTGGCTTTTTTTTGATACTGAGCTTCTTAAAGATACAAAAAGTCATTAATAGAGCTGTAAGGCTTCATTTGTCTATCACAAATGCAGTTGAATATTTCTGGAATTTATAGCGGTGCCCTTTAAAGAGTGCTATAATGGAGATGTTGCTTCTAAAACTGACTATCCCATATGGATCTTGGCCTTTGACTGTTCGCTTGGAAACTGGACGTGTAGGTGGAGGGGGAGAAGAAGGGGTGGGAGATCGCAGACTGAAAATGTGCAGAAATGTTAGGTTTTTCTTTCTGTGTAACGGAAGAAACTTCGGTCTGCCGAATTCCTTTTTAATAGAGAAGCAAAGACAAGTTAATTTAAAATTATGGTAATAATAATGATAAAATGACATAAAGCTAAACTGATGTCTGATCTGGACATTCCAGCTGTCAAGAAGTTATATGTTTATCTCTGTATTGGGTGAATTAATTACTTAATTTACATTGTTCTATGTTTTTTCTTAAGAATTTTCCTAAAAAGCTAATTACTTCTTTCTTAATACAATTTTTGTTTTGTTTTAAAAAGGCGCTGTAAACTCTGCATACTTGTGAACTACATTCATTAATATGCAATATAATTCAGAGCCTTAGTATTAGGAAATTAATAACTTATTTGGTAAACCGAAAAGGATCATTTTTTTAACTGCTTGTATGTGAAGCCAGATGGAATAGCAGTTCCATTAAAATGCACAAGAAAAATCATTACTTTAAGTACCTTGAATAAAAATTGGCTAAAATGTTGAATAAATGTTACCTCTAAATAAAAATGGGTTTTGATAAACTTGTTTGTTTCTGCTGCATCTAATACAAAACACTTGATTAGTAAATTGAACGAGAATTTCTGGTTGCCTTGTCTTTGAAGATTTTTAGAACTAGGAGAGCTGTTCTCTAAAATGTGGTTTTATATTTTTGGGGGAACTAAAACATATTTTCATCTCAGCTGAAATTGATTTCTTAACTTTTTATGTAAGTCACTAAACTTAAGAGAAATTACTTTAAAAATGTTTCTTTTAACTCTTTCAAAGATGACTATATTTGAACAAGCTCTTGCTCTACGTATTTATACTGGGAGTTCTTGTAGCTCATTTGTTTGACTTAAATTTATCAGCTCAAACTTGTTTTGCTGGAATGTTTCAGCTGTTTAATTGAAGTTGTCATAATAGATTACAGTAATGTCAAATTTTTCAGCTCTGGAGTGCCTTGTTTCAATTTGAATTATAATGAGTTTATTTTTAAAGAAGAAAAACATTATTTTAAAAACAAAAATATTTTCATTAAAAAAAGTACTGTACTTATCCTCTCTGTGGTAGCTTCTATGATTATTTTTTTTTAACCATAATGCTCGTAGTACTGTTTAAATAATTCTATTGTAGAAGGGGAAAGGGTACACAAATGCATTAAAATTTGTATGAAATATTTCATACAAATAACTGCTTTGGGGTTTTTGTGTTTTTGGTTTTTTTGTTTTTTTTTTAATTGAGAAGAATGGTTAGTAATGTAAAGAAATTTCAGTTACTGGGTGATTTGTAACACCAATGAAAGATCCATTTTTTAAAACTATTTTTTCCTGTAAATAATTTTTCAAATACTCATTCATGTTAGGTTTAAAACGCATGCTTTGACAGCCTGTGTGAGAGTTGTGGCAGTGTGGATAAGATTTCAGGCGGAAGCTGAAGGAACTGTCTCCCAGAATTTTCTCCCTTTTCCCTCCTCTTTTTAATACCTTTGTTTTTATATGTCAGTCAAATTGATACTGAGTAGCTGTGTACTGAAGCGCCGAAGTTGAGCACCGTGCTGAAAAGCATTGCCATCCGGTGCAAGCTGGGAAGTTGGGCAATGCTGTTATCACATGCAAGGAGGAAGGCTCTTGGCCTTGCAAACGACAACCCCAGCACTGTGGTGCTCCTGCTGACCCATCAAAATCAACCCGGTGTTGCATTTATCGTGCTAAAATCATGCCAGTTAGTCAGCTGGGTACTAACCTGATTGCAGAGCAAGTCTGGGGAAACCATGGCCGTTTGGGCAACTGTGGGGCTGGCAGGGGAGCCAGGAGGGAAGGGGTCCTCACTAGCCCTGCCTGCCTTTCCAAGTGGGCAAGGCATCACGTTTCTGTTTCTGGAGGATTTAAAAAATAAAAAAATCTACAAAATTTAGAGAGATAAAAATGAAACATACCAGGTTTTATACAGCTTTGGTTTTGACTTTACCGAAGTGTCATTTTTTTAAATTCAGCTCTAGTATCAGTTCCTACGTTTTGACTAGGTGATACAGCATAATTTAATTTTTTAATTGAGAGAGAGCTTGTTGTAGTTGTAAACAGACTATGAAAGAAAGTAGCTGGCAGTATTTGATGTACTACTAATTCAAGATATCTATTTGATGACCCTTATCATACTTGAATTAATTTTTTTCTGATTTACAGCTTTGTAATAATATATAAAAAATGATGGAAAACTAATTTCAAACAAAACGTTGAACATGATACAAAAAAATCAATTCTGACTTGTTATGAAAAAGAATCTATTCAGATATGTAAATATAGCAATAACAGAAAATCAACTGTTTATATATTTTCTAACTGCCACGGGGAGAGGGAAGATAACAGCATCACTCAGCAGCATTTGTTGTTACATTTCTAGCTGTGTATTCAGTCGTAGATCTAGCTACTCCAAAAGCAATACAGGATATTTGAGGACACCATTTAATAGAAATTTAGTCCCTTAAAGAGGAAGTAGTTTCCAAGAACTTAGTTGTATTGAGACACTTTCGTTGTTGGTCTTGCAGTGCTTTTTAGAATTTAAAGGTCACTTGGTTTGGGCAGCAGGGGGGTGGGGTGGGTGTCTTTCCTTAATTGCTCTCGATATTTTAATAAGTTGTTGGAGGCTTCTTAAGCAGTGGTATCTGGCGTATTTAGTGGCATGGTCTCCTTCACTGAGTTCTGGATTGAGAAATTCTGTTCTGGAAATTGTTTAGTGTTGCCTTTATGATTTCTCAAAGCAATACAGTTTTCTTGTATTGCACCTTTTGTCCGAAAGGCCTTTTTTTTGTTGTTGTTTTTGTCCTGTGAATTTGATTTGATGCTCAGGTAAGCTACAGAAAATATTTTTGCTTATGATTTACGTATTAAAATTGGAAAAGGTTTTAGAAAAGTTAGAGTGGGAGAATTCAAATGACTGTAGTTTCACTTGCCAGCTATTTTTCAGAAATTGGCTTTGGGTATTGACTGACCTTTTTTTATATACAGAAGATGGAAGAATGGAAAAGTCAGTAATCTGAGGTATCAAATAAAAAAATTCCTTTGGAAAAGAAATGCAACTGTATTTAGTCTATTTAAGGTTAAGCTACATACAAGATGTAATAAATTTAGGGAGCAGGCTTGGGAGGGGGATGCTAGACAATCTGACTGCAAATGTCTTCCATGTTCAGTGCATGTTATTCTTAAATAGAACATAATAAAATAAATGTGAATACAGATAAGCCTGCGGAGATGCATTATACAGCCACGTCAGTGAATCTGTTCTTTTACCTCTGGGGATGAGCAAAAGCAGTTAAAATGCAAAATGTGGTCTCTCCTCAGTTTCAGGCAAGGAAACGAGCTCGCGGGAGCATGAAAGACTCATCAAGTCAGCCTTCCAAAACTTAGGAAGAGATACCTGTTTTGTAAATGGGCTTCTTCTGGTAAAGGTAGTATGTAATATAAATCATAATTAGCAAATGGAATATAAGTTTTTACTATTGGCAAAAAAAAAAAATCCCTTTCTGTACAAGGTTATGTATTTGATAAAGTAGGATAAAGTTTTAAAGGTAGTTAAACTTGCTTATCCTAAGCACCAATTTTCATAAAGATTGTAGCTCTGCAGCCTTTTTTTCAGTGCCTTCACTGAAGGCAGAAGAAGGAGAGAGAAATCCTTCTCTTGGTTTTAGCAGGAGAAGACTGGGCAGTCAGGGCATCTGCGCTGTCTGACAGGCAGCCAAGCTTTGGGCCAGGAGCGTGGCCAGCATGGCAGGAGACATAGGTAAGGGCAGGGGAACTGGCAGTGTCATGGTGTCAGACCAGAAGGGAATTCCACCACTTTGAGGTTTGGGGTTGGGGGGGGCTAAAGATGTTTCCAGGGGGAGCTTAAGGAGCACGAGGTAGGAAGGTGAGAAGTGCTGCAGGGAGACAGCATTGGAAGTGCAAGCTGGAGGACCTACGGGTGCAATGGGAAGGCAGACATGGGGACGAGCTGGTAACGAAAGGGTGCCAGGCTGGGGTTTACACAATGGGGACTTAAGAGACAGGAAGCAGATTCATAGGAAACTGGTCTTCCTTCGGCCTGCTGCTCGCCAAACAAGCTATTCTTCAGAGCCGCAACTGAGTGAGGAAAGGAAGAGGGCACGAAGCAATGTGGGAGGCACATTTCTGAGTCTCCCTGGGACTGATCTCAGAGTCAGAGGGTTTCTTTCACTGTAGAGGGGAGGAGGATTTGCAGTGGATCCCTTCTGGAAATGATGCTAACCTCTTTTTTTTTTTTTTTTTTTTTTTTTTTTTTTTTTTCCTTCTCTTGGCAGTATATCCACCTAAATATTAAACCTACTCACATCGCTTGGCTACTTGTTTGTCAGCTGTAGGTTGTGAACAGTGTTATTTCCTACGAGACACCATAACATAAAACAGGGTTTCTGCTGCTTTGCAGTGCTTTTTGCTCCCACTCTTTTCCCCTCACTTGAAAGCTAATCCATTGCTTTAGGTTTCTCCTTACAACAACTAGTTGTAGTTGAACT
The DNA here is from genome assembly GCF_000687185.1 of Egretta garzetta. NCBI lineage: Eukaryota > Metazoa > Chordata > Aves > Pelecaniformes > Ardeidae > Egretta > Egretta garzetta. The sequence continues at coordinate 2,286,793 of NW_009259707.1, read as the reverse complement.
GTAAGCAGTGAATCAGAATGGGAAAATACAATTGTGTTTGACTAGTAGATAAGATTTCATTAAAACAAAGACAGTAAAAATGCCCAGATTATGACTGCAGTCACAAGTATATTTGACTCTTCCAAATGTGACTCCCAAAGTGCTTGAATGTTTTCTTTTCCATGGAATTCCTTACGTGGATTTAGCTCCATTCGGACAAAAGAATAGGGATACCCTTACAAATAGTCATAAGCGAACTTTCCTGTTAGTAGTGAGCAATGGCAGTGTTTACTCTTCCAGAGATGACTCGTGTAGATTGTACTTTTTTTTTTTTAACAGAGTTGTGGTTTTTGTCATAGATGCATACAAAGTTTATAATTGTCCGAACTTTATTCTTGCTTAGCTATGACCAGGCATCCCACAAAATTACATTTTTAGACTTGTTTCCTAAGGAAATGAAGCTTACTCTAGTCATGCTGTCACAGTCAGCTGTCATCGTCCATCCATCTGTCCACCCTTGATAACTCAGCCAATTTTACGGAAACTTGACAGACTGGCAGAGATAAACTCACTAGTTCTCTCCAACTCTGTGCCTGTGAGGGTCATTGCCAGTGTCCCTCACCGAAGGAGAAGCCAGAGCAATCCCAGCTCTTTGCCTAGCCCAGGCAGGGCTGAAAGGCAGCGAGGCACCGGGCACCGTGCTTGGCTGGCCAGCCCAACACAGGTAGGGGGGGGCAAGGCCAGGGGAGATGGAGTATACTTTGAGGGCAGTTTGGAGATTGCAGTGGGGAGCTGGAGGTATGAGAAGGACCTGGGGATGCAAAGGCAGTCATATGGTAAAGGGGCTTATTGTGGATCCTGCAGGAGATGGGGGAGGCAGAGGGAGGAGGAGTAAGGAGAAAAACAGGAACAGATTTCCTTTGTTCTGCTCATGGAACAACTTGTTTCCTCTTCTGTCATAGACGCAGTTATGAATGTTGTAACCTCACAGAAAAAATGAATGTTAGCTAATGTTGTGCGTGCCCTTCGCTGTGCTTGGCTTCAGATGGGTCTCTGTGTAGTTACCTACCTTGGTCAAACCAGCTGGAAACAGTTGTCGGTGCACATCGCTGCTATTGCAAAAGGCTTATCATTACCATGCTATCGGCCTTAAAAAGTTTGATTACATTAAATATTAATCTTAAATTGAAGAGTTCTGACAGCCTTTATTGATAAAGAAAAAAAGTGATGTTTCTGATTTTTTTTTTTTTTTTCCCCCCCTCCCCTGTGTTGTTATGGTTTGTGTTGAATGGGGAGGATGGAAAGGAACATTTAAAAGTTCAGCTGCAGCATTAGAAGATTTGTGGAAAAAGATGCAACTTAGAAACTCCAAGTGAAAGAAAAGTGCTTGGATGATAACCTTTTGCTAAATGTTTAGACGCCTTTATCAGAGTTCAGAATTTTTGGGGGGAAATTTGTTTCTTTCACCTGTTTGTCAACAATTTTTTCTCAAGATACTTCAGTTTATGGCATTCTCTTATCACACTGCATCCCCATATCTCACAGTTATCTCTGTGTTCTGATTTTCAACTAGTTTTCTCCTGGCCAGCTACTTTGTCATATGCTGGGTTGTTTTTTATTTTATTAGTAGTTCTGCTGTAATTCCAAGAAGTGGTGCTGCATATCTCCATTACAAAGCACATCAAAACCGAAGCTTTTAATCTGGAAGGTTCAGTCTCTGTGTAGGGCTTTACATACAGTGAATCTGTTGAAATACGGTTGTTTGTTTTCCATGAAGTTCTAACAAGTAGTTTCCCCTCCCTTTCCTAACAGAATGGCCCTTAAGTTGTGTTTGTTTATATCACCCTAGTGTAATCCTCCTTACTTCTGATACATCCTTGTCTTTTGGTTGAAAATGATCTCTAAACTGATGAAAATTTCCAGCCTTGGCAGAGATCAGAGCCTGGCCAGCTTCCGATTAGTGCTTGCTGGGACACTCTTTTCCTGCGATTGTCTCCCTTAGCACAATAAGCCACTCTCCCTCATTTTGCCTGAAAGTGCAGCCACCGGCTCTCGGCTGAAATGATGTACTTCAGAATGACATTAGGATGTAAGCAGGCTCCGACAGGAAGCAAGGAGCTGCTGGGGAAGGTCAGGAAAGACTTTAGGATCATCGGAATTTTCTGCTGTCTTCTGAGACCTTAAGACTGTATTAATTAATGAATTTAACCCTTCTAGTTAGCAATCCCTGTGTGGTCACATGTGTGCTGTTCGTCTGTGCTGTACAGCTAACCCTGTGAAATAAACCAAGTTAGTTTTGCACCGAGCAGTCAGCTTTGCTGAAGATAGTCATTGTATATATGTATATATATTAAAAAAAAAAAAAAAAAAAAAAAATCAACACACTTTTCAGCAGTGGAATGGCCAGATAAATTGTTCCGAATTGTTAAAAATGAAATAGCATACATCTCCTTCTATCAGATTATTTGAAGAAACAAAAGCAAATACCCATACAGAACTCCCCCCCCCCCCCCCCCCCCCCCCCCTTCAGTCTGCTATAATCGACATGTAGTCACTGTGTCTGAAGTGAATCTCTTGCCCGCCAGCAAGGCTCTAGGAGCATAGAGAAAAGTACAAAGACTTCTATTTCTGAGTTGGTTTTTGCTTTCTGTCCCCTGCACGACATTTTGGGTGTTGCTTGGTTTGTGCTATGCTGGGACTTCATCTTTTGTTTTCTCTTCAGAACTTTTATAAGTGAATTTCCTGAGAGAGGGCTCTTATTCACTTTATCTTTCTGTTTATATGTAAGCTTAAGTAGTCCTTGCTGGAAAAGTTTGAATAGTACACCGTGCGTGTTGTGCAGTTTTTCTTCCATATTTAAACATGGTTCCTCTAATTAAGAAGAAACAAAAAGTTGTGTATTTAATGTTACTGTTGTTTCTTCTGTACAGTGTATTTTATGCTATAATTAAAGCCATGACAGCACATCAGAATTTACAGATTATAGGGGAACATATGCAAATGGTCTTCCTCAACGTCAGGTTTACGCTTCTATAGTATGTGACGAAATACAGATGAAAGAGGTGTGGATATCACAAGGGGGCTTGCAGTTGGAAGGAGTTGCAGCTGTAGCTGCCTGGGGACTGACTGAAGAATGAAGAGAGCAAAATGTAATCTGCAGAGAAACTTAAGCTTTTATTGCTGTGCTAGTTTATTTTTGTAGATTTTCTTTCATGTTTTGCTTGAGCCAAAGTCATCACTAAAATTAAAAGGCATGATCATTTGGCTGGATTTTTAAGAGACGTAGCAGCAAGCTGTGCAGCCGTTCCAGTGATTAGCTGTTCTCGCAGTGAAGAAACCACTGTTTTTAAGTGTGTTAAAACTCTGGTGCTTGTGGGAAGGGGAGAGAGCCATTACAGCGCAAATTGCTCCTTACCTAATGGTGCATCAGCTGGATGTTAACGATAATCTCTTAAAGGTGTTACTGTCTCCTGACTATTGTAGTGTTGCAGAAGAGATCTCCGTTTAGCAGTATTGCTCAATTGACGGAGGAGCCTGTTGCCAAATCCAGCGTTTGCAGTCTGGGGACAAGCACCGCGAGTGACCGCTTTACGTTTCTCTCTTTAACAGGTTTGGGAAAAACCAAGAGAAAGACGAGTGCGCGAGACGCCTCACCCACTCCTAGCACAGACGCAGAATACCCATCCAACGGCAGCAGCGCCGACCGGATTTACGATCTTAACATTCCAGCCTATGTGAAATTTGCCTACGTTGCGGAGAGGGAGGATGAACTGTCCCTCGTTAAAGGATCCCGAGTGATTGTCATGGAGAAGTGCAGTGACGGCTGGTGGAGAGGTAGCTACAATGGACAGATTGGCTGGTTTCCTTCGAACTATGTGGTAGAGGAGGTTGAGGAGGCAACTGCAGATTCACCCAGCTTTCTCAGCTTAAGGAAAGGCGCTTCCATGAGTAACGGCCAGGGCACCAAAGTACTCCACGTTGTTCAGACACTGTATCCATTCAGCTCCGTCACAGATGAAGAGCTCAATTTTGAAAAAGGGGAAACGATGGAAGTCATTGAAAAGCCAGAAAACGACCCAGAATGGTGGAAATGTAAAAATTCCAGAGGGCAAATCGGTCTCGTTCCTAAAAACTATGTAGTAACCATTAGCGATGGTCCTTCCATTAACACTTCCCATCCGCCTCAGATAAGCTACACAGGACCATCTTCTACAGGACGGTTTGCTGGAAGAGAGTGGTATTACGGGAATGTTACCCGGCACCAAGCAGAATGTGCCCTGAACGAAAGGGGAGTGGAAGGAGACTTCCTTGTTAGAGATAGTGAATCTTCGGTAAGTGGTGCTCAGCCGGGCAGGCTTTGTAATACTCGATGCTTGGGTTAGCAAGCATGATACTTAATAGAATCATAGAATCACATAATCACTTTGGTTGGAAAAGACCTTTAAGATCATTGAGTCCAAAATAGCTTCCCTATCTGTCGTAAAGGCCTTTTCACCCTTAAAGAAGCAAGCAACGCTTCGGTGTTACCAACCGATAACACTTACTGCTTGTGAGAATCAGTCTGTTACTGAAATGCAGTGACATTTACACTGAAATTTAACAGCTGTGGTCTGTATTATCCAGGGTGTTTTAATTAGTGGACAAGCAAGTAAATATTTTGGGCTTAACTTTGACTTTTCATGTGCTCCTCATATGCAATCCTCCTCAAGTTTACAGCACTACAAGATAAAATAATTCTTGTGAATTGCAAATCTGGTCATTAAGTTGATTTTAAAGCTAATTTCAAATGGGATCTTTGCATTAGTCAGTTTTGTTCTGCTTTTAATTGAATAATAACATAGGTTCTCTAAACTATTGATTAAAATCCCATTTTAATGTACTTCTGCTCTACTTAGATTATTTAGGTTGTACTAAGGTAAAGCTGTTATTGTATCTAATCATTGAGATTACGATACACAACAGAGAGGGTCAAGTGAGCAGCTCATAAGCTTTGTAAATTGAGCCTTGATGACATCAGAGGGATATGAGTAATGCTGAGTAGGGATCATTGTAATTCTGAAAGTTCAAATTTAAAATTACATGGAAAGGCCTTTCGTATATGCTGAGGCCAGAGAATTCATAGTTAAAGCACTCAAAATTTGATTATCCCTGGACTGTGATTTTGAAAAGGTGACAGAATTTAATAATTCCCTAATACATCTTTCAAAGGCTACAAAAATCTGAATTTGTGATTAGGGCTTTTCTGCATTTATTGTTTCAGTTGTAGGGCGGTTCCATGAAGATAAATTTTTGTTTAGTAGATGTCTCCATCTAAGTATTTTGTTGCTTCACATATAAAAATTTTAAATTGATATAGTTCTACTGGCTCAGTCTTCTAATCTGAACACATGGTACTACTAAAATAAGTATACCTTCTACAGCTATCTATCTCTATGCCGTATTTCTATCAGGTTTCACTGTGCCCGTTTTGTGGGCTATCCTGGTTTACAACATAGATTGCAAATAAAAACTAAAGTGGCGTAAACTGCATCTAGTTTGAGCCATAATATGGTTTTTAAAAGATTTATTGACTCTAATGCCTTCAGAAGGCTGTATTGGTTGCATATATCACTTCTGGTTAAAACCTGTGATATTCTTTATCATAACTGTCTATAAATTGGGGAAAAACAGTTCCCATATATTATTCCTCATGTAAATTATTTCAGTAACTAGTCAGTAGTAGGTGTTGGCATGACTGCATGCTGGAAAACAAAGAATTTGCTTTAAGTAAGGGGGAGAATTAAGCCTGAGCTCAAATCTGGATGTAAAGATCCTTTTAGTTCCCAATGCTTTTTTGGAAGCACGTTTCACATTTCATTTGCTGCTTTGGTTCTTCCTAAGTTACAATTTCAGCTGCTCAGAAGAGGTCCCAGAATGAAGTCAAAATCTGAAGTAGTATTGAGGCAGATTCATTAGGTAGTGTATACTAAAGGATACTCTTTAGTGGACAAGCAACTAAATATTTCAGGCTTCAATTTGACTTTTCATGTGTTCCTCATATGCAGTACTAAAATTTGGGATTGGCTGGCATGTTGGCTCTTGGCAAGGGAGATGAACAGAGGCTTCCAGTGACAGCAGAACAGCTGAAAGACAAGGAAATTATTAACTCTGTAGGATTTTCTAACTCCAAATGAAACTTTGCATTCTAATTTTTTGAAAACATTAGTAGTTTATTATTATTATTATTGAAGCTAGGACTCTCACTATTCCCTGAAATATTTACATCGTATGTAACATCATTGACAAAATACAATTCTGTAATAGTCCTGAATATTTTTTTTTCCTGGATACAGTATTGTCTGATTAAATTTCAGGCATCTTTCCTTGATGAATTTGTTCTGCAGAAGACATGATAGCTGTCAAACTCCCCTTTCTTTGAAGCTCTGCATCATTGAGTTCCTATTTCTGCTCTTAGTTAACTGTAATCACTAAACAAGGGCAAATGCAAATAAACTAGAGGAAAACGGGAAGAAAAATAGAAATTTAGAAAACATGACTGACTTGGAGAGGCTGAGAGGAATCAAGTTTATTTAGTCAACAGAAGAAAAGACTGAGGTGGGGCATACAGTTCTCTAAAATGTGGAAAGCCACTAGAGGATTATGGTAATCATTAAATTACAGTAGTTCAGCTGTCTCTTCAAGGCAGCATCCTGTCTGACAGGGGCAGGTGGGTATACTGGATGTGGTGTACCCTTGGTGTGTCTGTCCAGCGGGTAGGAGCTCACTTTCTCATCTGGATGCTGCATTTTGGGTTATCCTGAGGCAGCAGCTATCAATTTTCTTCTGTCTTCTGAGAAAGTTCCAGAAGGACAGTTTGAAAATTAATACATTACTTAAAATACAAAAATGCGCAGCCGTTCCTCAGTGCAGGCCATGTCACAGCGACCACCATGCTACGGCTTGGCTCTTGCTCTTAAGAGTCTACCTCTGGAGTAAAGGAATTATCTTGAAAGGACACGGTAACCTTTTAATTTAATATGACATCATGACACTAAACATGCTTGTATTCAAAGCAGTTTCAAATTTGCTGCCTGCATTGTTGCTGGGGAACTTGTTGCTTGTGGAGCACAAACATATTGATTCAGAATGTGGCCTTCAAGTTGTTTCCAGCTTCTCATACTTACTGAAATCCCAGAAAATCTACTCAATTAATATTACATCAAGATTTTTTTGCACACATGCAAAACAAAAATGTGCTGAATTGAGGACCTTTTTTCTTTTTCTAATCTTGATTGGCTCTTGCAGATCCTGTATTTGGGGTTTTTTTGAGCAATGAGAAAAACTACAGTTATGCATGTAAATGCCTCCTTTGTCTTAATACTACTTGAGAGGTTTAGTTTTTATTAGGTTTAAAGAAATATTTTACTGCATCTCAACTTTTGTCTGCCCTAATCTTCATATATTATACCATCATATAATTTGTTTATGTATGTGAATTACAAAAGTATTTGTGGATTGCTAGTTTGTTTTTATTTTTTTTACCGAAGTGCCAGGAGTGATAAAATAAGCGAATGAGCATGCTTGATAGCATTGGGAAAAAGATCATAAAAGATCTATTTCAAGCTTAATATGTATGGAACAAAGAAAGATTTTAGAAATAACCCACATGTTCTTGATGGTTGCCATATTTCACGTGTGACTACAGAGGCTGTTCACACTGTGGCTAAAAGTCACCAGGAGTGTCCAAACAATCGGAGCGAAAGATCTTGATTAGGGAGAGCAGACTGAACAGAGCAAAGTTTGCTCTCTGGTTTGTTCATTTTTGTACCAGACCAGCTCTTCCCGTTACTCTGTGTTATGAACCCACCTATTAAAGCTGTGGATGCAGGGGTTAGTCCTTTCTAAAAAGGCCTATATGATAAAATGGTGAGTCATCCTGCTAATACCGTGCCTAATTTTTGACCTGGTTTAGGGTTTCCTATAGCCTTCCATCACCATAGTTATAAAAAGTCATCTGTATAAAAGTTTTCCTTAGATTTCTTTGAGTTTTGCTCTTGTTACTGAGCTGTGAAAAGCTCTCCTTGGATAGATGAAGGTTTGTATTTTTCTGTAATCTCTTGATGAGACTGTCATGTTTTTCCATTTCAAATTTTAGTAGTTGCAAGATTTTACAGTGTTTCTATAGTTTTAACTTACCAGACGTTTGTCTCGCAGCTAGGTTCCTTTAGCCAAAAATGTTTTCCTCAGTTACACTTAGCTCTAAGGGATGCTGTCATAGTGGAGGGTATCCTGAGATGAACTCTGTCAGGTAGCTAGAAGCCTGATTATCTTCATTAATTAAAAAATACTATTATTAGAAGTATAAACTCGTTTGAATCATGTAAGCCCGTAGCTCATGTAACAGGCACAGTTGCCTACTGATAACATTTTTGCCAACTCTGTTATACCTAGGCAACGTCATCTTGGTTTCGGAGATGTGAAGGAGGAGACTGAAGTGGAACATACCTAGTTAGAAATGCTGCTCAATTTGTTCATTCTGTTGCAGGCTGCTCAGTTGATAAAAACCTGAAGTTTGTTGTCTGGTTTAAGTAGTGCTCCTGAACAAATACTGCAGATTTAATCTGTGCAACCTCTGTACAGCCCTTTCTAACCTTTTTTGAATTGCAGGCTCTTAGCGGTCAGATTTTGTTCTCTCTGTGTAGTACGCAACACAAGCCAAACAAGTCTTTGCCGACACAGTTGGCCTGGGTTGGGTAGGTGATCTGTCATGCTTTGAAGATCTAAGATTCCACGAGGGAGATAAGCAAATTTGGAAGGAAGAGGAAGAGGAGTTTTTGTTCAGATTCACCATGGGGGAAAAAAGTGTGCTTGCTAGTGCTGTAGCTAACAGGAAGCAAGTAAATAGGTTGTGGCTAGTGAGGATGGAGAGCAACCACACCACACCTCTGGCTTCTGAGCAGATCCTCTGCTGCAGACACCCTTGGACTTTAAAGGGAGCTTCTGTCAGGACCCGCAGTCCCCTTGCACTCCACTGCGAGTGGGTGCGAAACTGGTGATTAGTCAAACACCACTGCTTTACAACCCTACGATGGCTTCCCATGAAGCAGAGAAGATGTTGTTTTTCTCAGACCAGTTCTGTTTACTAGCATGAATGAGCTATGCAATTTTTTGGATGATTTCAGGAGCAATTATTCTTTAGGAAGTAATGGCTACCTTCTGCCAGTAGTGTCACAGTTATCAAATTGTAGTAACCAATCCAAATGGGGTTGCAGGGTATAGTATTAATGACTACCAATGACTGTAGATGTATTGAGATGATACTGACAATTGTAGGTACAACGGGATTTGATTCAGTCCTTTGAGATCACATTTAGCTTCTGTGCAGCAATAGTGACAGCAGAGGAAGGAGGCACAGGTCGAAAGTTTGTATGCTTTTTGAGGTGCTAATTCTGTAGCATTCAGGGTGTCCCATATTTTCCTGGGGTTTTAATCCTGCAAGTGTTGGATAGCAGCAATGAAATGTGGCAACTGTTCAAAAACTGAAGCATTTGTCATGTTCTGTGACATGCTGTGATTGATGAGTAAAGCAGAGAAGAGGAGAAAGTTTAGCTTTAAAATCAGGCTTAAGGAAATATCCTAGTGGTTTATTTTAAATGGAAGAACAGAAATCTTATTAGAGCTGTATTTGAAGATCAATGGAGCCAATTCGTGTTTCTGACCTGTGTAACGTTGATTTTGGAACATGCAGAACATTACATAGAGAGGAAGGGTATTTGTTTATATCTAAATGAGGTGAAAGGGGTAGAAAAAGGAATTTTTGACCCTCCCTGATGGTTCTGTCCAGCCTGACCTTAGACCTTTGAGCTATGACTTGTGTTTTTGGCTGAGTGACTGAGGAGGGGGAGGAGCGAGGGAAAATCTGGGTATGGAACTGGAACGAATTGAGGAACTTCAGGGCAGGCTCACAGATGGGAGATCAAAGAGTCTAGAATAGTCTGAAGAATGAGTGCATGAGAACATCTTCAATGGAAGGAAGGGCATTGCCAAGTGGAACTGTATTGAAAGAAAAAAAATTAGTTACGGGATCAGTAAAAGACTTTCAGAGGGAGTTATTTTTCCTAACGTTACCATTTATGGTAAAATGGTCTTGTTTGGTTCTCAGATGGAGATTGTAAAATGGGAACCTTCTTCCCAGTTTTGCTTGTTTTCCCTTATATTGCTTTATGACTTGTCTTCATGATGAAGTTTTCCATCTTTTTGAAAAAAACAGTGAAGTTCCTGACCAAAGAAGTAAAATTAGAGGAACGCCTTCCTACCTGTAGCCTTCCACATGCTGTAGGCACCAGCTAGCCTGTGGTCATCCTAGTCATAAGCAGGAGTTAAAATAAAGGAATCTGAAACAATTCAGAGAAGTGCTAGACCTGGACTGAAGAGCTGCAGATGCATAACAGCTAATCTTCCATTTTCTGTTTTAGGAATTATTTTAACTTCAGGTTTAGGTCTTCCCAATTACGACAGTACAGAAATATTCACAGGTTCCCTGCCACAAAGCTATGCTCTGTAATTCTGCAGAATCATCAACTCCTCTATAGATTTCAGGGATTAAAGTTTACTTCTGATGTGCATTTATTTGGCGTATGTGAGGCTTTTATTCCTGGAAAAGTTAGTGTGCAAACATCCAAATGTAGCAATTAATTTAAGAGGGAGAAGGGAGAAAAATTGGCCAGCAGTTGCAACAAAATAGCTTAAACAGTAAATAAAATAAACAGACTTGGAGCAAATCCAAGGAGGACAGCAGGGAACCAATTCAAGCTGCATCGAACCAGCATACTTTGAAAGGGTAATGTCAAGAGCAGTAGTTTATCTAGAGATATTTTTTTTTTTTTAAAATAGTCTTTTTTTGCATGTTTGTTAGAGTGGGAGAGAACCAAAATAAAAACAAATGCAAGTCCAGTTGCTTTTGCTGTTTGTTCTTGAATCCTGTAGAAGTTACTACTCTGAGGCCAATAAAGGGTTTCAGGATTTTTGCAACAGCTGTTTGAGCTCTTCCATCTCTTTGCACCGGATGATGGCTCTCAAAAGAGTTAGATCAGCCTTTCTGCTTTTTTTTTTTTAATTAAATCAGATCACGAAAAGAATAAACTTTGTAACATATTCTGGAGAAAATAAGCGATAATAATGTCTTCTATTTATGCATCAATCTAATTAGCAGCTCTGAGGCTGGGAAGAATGGACAATAGTTCAGGAGAATGTTCATTCATTAAAGTTATAATTAAAATGGCAGGAAAAGTATTTAACGTATTGTGTAGATCGCCTCACAAAGATCGAAGTCTGGCCAGTGCCTGGGACATAGGACAGCAGAGCAGAGGTCTAAGACCTATTCCAGCACCTCTCTGTGTGTCATCAGTACATCCTTTCTGGTCTAAAGATCATGATTCTTAGCAGGTAGAGGGAGCTTTGAAACCCATAATTCTGACATGCTGGAAACAACTGTGTTTTGTCAGAAAACATTAAAACTTTGCTGGGCACAAAGTGACTATTTCACTTATCTTTAAGCCTTTATCATAACATCTTTTCCTGTTCCTAAACCAAAAAAATGTGTTTGGTTCAGATTATGAAGTTCCCCTTTGTAAGTTTTTCTATTTTAAAGGAGGGCCTATTGGTTGCTGGTTTTCATTGGGGGTAGGCAGTGCCCATGGAAGCACCAAACTTAGTCAGCAAGACTTGATCTTGTTTTTTGCATCCTAAGCAGCTAGTCCATAGTGTTCCTGTCAATGCTGTTCTTGAAGAGACCCTATGGACCTGCCTGGTAGCCCCTGTTTAGAGCACAGCGGTCAGCATGCTGCCGAGAGCCCGTGTCCCAAATTTCTCCTCCATGAGCCCGGGGTGGCAGAGCTTCTGCAGAGCAACGTTGGTGCAGGCCCGTGCTTTGTGACCGTCTAATGGCTGCTGCTTAGCGATGTGCAGATGCCCATCGAAACAGGCCCTGGGCCTGTGCGGTTATGGCTGCCGGAGGGTTTGTCCACACTGCATTCAGGGTCTTAATCACAGGACAGTGTTAGTACAACCAGGTTAGCTTTAACCCAGTAGGTTAAGTGTTGAAAATAGGGCCGTCTTGGTGTGAGCTCTGTACAGCCTTGCTTGCGATGCTCCTGAGGCAGGGGGTTAACATCAGAGCTAGCTGGCTTAAAATAGCAGTTCTCAAACTTGGACCGAGGGATGGATGACAGGGCATGAAACATATTTTGGGTGGAGCATTGGAAATCCCAAAGATATGCTCTTATGCACATTTCTTTCCATCACTTGCCCCCACCCTCCCTGCTCCTCTCCCCTTGGCAGGCACGGGGGGGGGTTGCGTGTATTTTAAGCTGGTGGCTGCTCGACGCCCAAGGCAGCCTTCCTGATGGAGCCTGCACTGACCTGGCCAAGGCCCGGTCAAACTGGGTTATGGATGGAAGAAGTTATTCTCCTGTGGGGGTTACATAAAATAATTTTTAAAGAAGTGATGCTTGTGGATCTGGAATGTGGTGGCTCAAGGTAGAAGAGGGTTAGTCCAGAGGTGTGGGGCTGGCTTGAGCAGCGCGAGAGGGGAAGAGCTGCTGCCCAAAGCCGAGGTGCGAGCCTGAGGAGTTGGGCCAGGGCCAGATGAATAGGCACGGCAGGAGCTCTGTTTGCTCTGTGCAGGTCAGAGAGAGTCGAAGGGAAGGCAGAGAAAGCAACAGTACTAAAACAGTTAGGGGGAAGATGTGAGGGGCGAGATTTTGGGATAGGCAGAAATGGGGGGGTGTGCATGTGGGTGGGGCGGAGACCCACATCACTGCAGGAAAAAAGACCGCGTACCTGAGAAAATGCTGTCCTTCAGCTTACTTGGGTACGTACTTGGTGTGTCTGCCCCCCCAACAAACGCAGTGCAGAGGACTCCAGAGGCTGTGGTTTCACGAACTGAGATCTGGCGATGGCAGTAGCGTCTGAGGGCTCCCGCTCCCCCCAGCTCGGTCCTCTGCTGTACAGCACCTGCGCTGGGGGTTGTTCATCAGGTGTGAACTGGATAGTCCCTTGTGGGTTTTGTTTAGCCTGGATGAGCTCAGCTTTGCAGCACAGGCCTGACCAAAGCAGCAGTGTGGTGGGGGGCAGGACCGAGGGACTGCAGGAAGGCTGTGGCTCAAGTCTGGCACGAGCCTTTGAGGGTTTCTGCCTGAAGCCCTGCCTTTGGTGGGCAGAGACCCTGCAGCAGTACCTCCAAAGTCGCATCGGGTGTTACGTATCTCCTTTAAGTGCTTGCATCAAATTCTGGTGTGTGCTTTTTACTTTTTGTTATTCCATTTTCCTGCTGGCTGGTGACACCCACCTCCAGCCACTTCTCACGGGGCAAAGCCCATACTCCCATCTCTACGGCCAGCCAGCAGCAGTTGATGGCTAGAGATGGAGTTCAGCTGGAAGCAAGGAACAGTGTGTCCTTTCTACCCTCCTACGGAGGCATGTGGCACAGAAAGCAGAATGGTCTCATCCCGGCTGTTTGGATGCCAGCGCTCGCTTTGTTAAAGCAACTGATTGCCAAGATGAAGAGATTTATCATATGAAATTGTTCTGTCCTGAATAACTTAATTAGTGATTAAATTTTGTCTTTTGTGGGCAGTGGTTTGATGGTGAGATTTGTACTGTGTTTTTATTCTATAGCTTTATCTTTCTTTTTTTTTTTTTTATACAAAGAAGGTATACTCAATAGGAGAAATTATTCCCCATACATGTGGTAATGAAGATAAAAGATGAATGTGATGTGTTTTTGTCTTTTGCAATGCAAAGCAAGAATGGCCCTCTAGTGGTCACAGCTCTAAAAAAGCAATATGGGGAATTTTCTTCATCTCACTCCAGCAATATTGCAGTAATTGCTTTCTCTAGGACTCTCTAGCAAGGAAACCATACACAATGAAAGTTTTTCCCTTCTCCTTGACATTCTCGTGCTTCTAGATTGAGTAACTAAGATAACATTTGCAATTTAGTCATGTAATTGGCAACTTCAGTCTGTGCATCTGGGGAGCTTTCACTTAACTGACTTAACTGTGCACGTTAATAATGATGGCAATTATTTATTGAATAATAGACTATTGGGTTTCTTAAGTAGCTAAAGCACCGAGCTGTGGAACAAAGACTAGCATAAATTACCATCAACTATATGACACAGTTTGTTCCTGAAACCACAAAATTATGCCTTCATTTTGTTCATTTTTATGTAATTCTTTTTTCTTTCTTTTTGAATTCTTCTCAACAGCCCAGTGACTTCTCAGTATCTCTAAAGGCTTCGGGAAAGAACAAACATTTCAAGGTGCAGCTCGTGGACAATGTCTATTGTATTGGGCAGCGTCGCTTTAATACTATGGATGAGTTGGTGGAACACTACAAAAAGGCTCCCATCTTCACCAGTGAACACGGGGAAAAGCTATATCTTGTGAAAGCACTTCAGTGACGTTGAAGATGGACTTGGCCGCCCGGGCCTCTTATAACTTACAAGCCTTAGGTCCTAAATTCACTTTTATAGAGCAGAGCAATATCTGAAGCAGGCTTAAGGAATAGGCTCTTTCTAAAGTGTTTGCCCTGTCGGTTGCTGTTTTCTCTTTTTTTTTTTTTTTTTTTTTTGTTTTTTTTTTTTGTTTGCCTCTTTTTGTGTTCCAGTTCTGTTAATCTCCGACCACCTCTCTTCAGGTTGAGAGTTTTCCTTGGGTGGCCGTGGCAAGCGCTCACCTTCCCGGCTGAGTTCAAAACTCCCCTCTCCTGTGTACGTTTACATAGTTAGCTCAGATCAAGGAGGGGCGTTTTCAATTCAAACCAGTGTTAATCTGTTCAGATTGCTCACGCAGGCAGAACTCTCCGTTCAGAGACATCGGGCACAGTTTGAATGCACTGAAGCTGCAGCTGCTTAAGTGAGAGAGAGTAGACGTAACAGTTGTGGCTGTGAGTTCTGTAGCTATATCGCTTACCGAGTAGTATGTTACAAAAACTCCTAGTTCCTAGAAGCACTCTTTACACTGTACTCTGCTATTACATTGCCTCTCTGACTCTTTGTAAAGAGTACACTAATTAAAAGCATTTTGTAATAGTACTTCTTAAACTACTATGGTAAGATTGTAGTAAAAAGAAAACTATCTAGTGTATTTTGGTCTGTAATTGCAACAAAGAGAAATTTTATTTGAAAGTTGATTACTAGAGAAAGAATCATTGAATTGTAAAGGCTGAATGTTTTGGTAATCTACAACCAAATGTGCCATCCACATAATGCTTTTTCCTCTTGCCCTTCTGCTTGTTTGAATTAAACGATTATGTATTTAATTCTCAAAGTAATATGTATCTGTAGCTGATTGTTGACACTAATACAGAAGATTAATAAAAACTGATCTTGGGATGGGGTGGGGCAGGCTACCAACACTATATATATATTTGCTTTACAGAAAGAAATCTTTGGGTTTTACAGAGGATGGCGTGGTTGGTAGGAAGAGACACACAGAATGTTTATGAAGAAAATGCATTTTTCTCTTTTCTTTACATTTAAACTCCTCTATGGTTTAAATATACAGTCTTTAGATGGCACATTCCTGAGATCGAAGAAGGGATCGTGAGATCTCAAAATCTTGCATACTCGGTTTTTTGGATATTGTAATAAAAAAGGTATTATGTCATGATGGAGTACTGGATTTATCCTTGGGTGGTAGTCCTGGTGTTGCTTTAGCAAGGTGAAATAGAGTGAATAATGAATTTGTTTGTCTTGGAGTTTGTGTGGCCTAAAAAGAAAACTTCTGTGACTGCAGAGGATGGTTTGATATGAGGCAGTTACTTGTTTCTGTGATAAGTAAGTCCGTTCATAGCTTTAATGAATACTGCACCTTTTTGCTATTAAAACATGTTCCTTACCTATTCTGTATTTCAGCCAATGGTAGTACAACTAGCTCTGTGCTTAACTCCAGCGTAGGTTAAGCAGACACCAGCGCTGTCTGACTTGCTCCTCTGTAAAACTGCCAGGAGACTGCACTGGTACATCTGCGAGGGAATTGCAGTCTTCCTCAGACCCGAGAGGCAAGTAAAATTTTTGAAGTTCAGCACACATACTGTTTTCCCACCACTCTTGAGATCTTATTTCTGTAAGATTATCTGAATTGACAACTGTATTCGAATTAATGACTGTATTTTTCTGTACCTGCATTAACTAAAAATTGGGTGGTGACGCTTCTGCTTGGTCCAGCTTAATGAAGGAAAGCAGCGATTTGGAGCAATCCAGCATGGTCATGCATTGTCCTGAAGAGCACCTATCCATGGCTACCTTCTAAGAATATAAAAGCTTTCCTTAGGAAGTCAGTGAGAAGCACCAGTTGTTCACAATCTACCCACAGAAGAACTCCACAGTGGTCTGCTTCTTAAACTTCATAAGTGAATTCTGCAAAGAATGTAGGTGTTTGCCTTCTAATACCTAGTTCTTTCTTTAGGTGAATCTAAGCATGTACCGAGTATGGCAGTGACGTTAAGAAAGTCAACTATATGTTACATGAGCATTTTCAGGTTTGAGTGAATTGCTTTTCAGTCTCATTGACTCCCTGTAGTATTTGGAAAAATGATATATGGGAATGGTTTTCCTTTTCAGTAAACTGATTACTGCAATTACTCTTTCATGCCCCTTGTTCATTTTTCTGAAATGTTCCCCATGTTTCCTGTTCCAGGAGCCTTTCTGTGCCTCTTGTGATCCTTTTTTTCCGCTTTTTTTTTATAGTCCCTTTTTTACAAGCTCTGTTAGTTCCTAACCCCTTTCTAGTCTTTAGTAGCTTAGAACTAAATCAAATAGACTTATAAGTGAAGTTTTTACCATATGCTTTATATTTTAATGGATTTATCAATTTGTGTGTGTGTATGTTACCTCATCCTCTGTAAACAGCTTCTGTGTATTGAGGTGTGAATCGTTAAAGTACTTTGTTTTGGAAGCAGTTAGTTAATTTATGACCAGCTGTGTGAATGACTAGCTTGAGGGTTTTTTGGTGTTTTTTTTGGTTTTTTTGTTTTGGTTTTTTTTTTTTTTTTTTTTTGAAACAAGCCTCATCTTGTTTTTGCCCACGCTGTATTTAATCAACATGCTCTCCATTCAACAGGCCCATTAATAGTTCTTCAGTTGTTCCCATCGTTACTAATTGAGATAAGTTTCTGCAAGTTTTGCTGCTTTTTTGACCTCATTTGCTGGATTGGGCCTAAGCATTAACATCTTCAGTACTAACTGCTTAATAAAAGGGCAAGAGACACGGATTTTATTTTTATTTTCCTATTTTATATGTACCTTTCTATCGTTTGACAAAACCTCACCCTTATTTTTCGACTACTTAAAGCCTCTTTGTCAAAGCTTGGGGTTGGGGGTGTGGGGTTTTTATTAAGGTGAGAGGAATTCTGGTGACCTGAATTTCTTTACCTGCAGTTTTCATTAAAGGCTCAAATAATTTCTGATACAGTAGAAGTGGTGATTTTTCTTTACGGTATTCAGTCTGGCTTTTCCCAGCATACCTGCTTCATATAGGTGCATAGTACTTTCAAATATTATCCCTGTACAGCTGTTAATGTTTTCTTGCATTGCTGGTGTTTACACAGGAATGTGAATGAGTTGTCTGAATCCATAGCAGTTGCTGTACTTCCCACACAGTGGCAGGAATTTGAGATTCACGTTTTTGTTTTTAGCTCCAGGACCCTCTTCCAGTTATCTCGACCATTTGTGGTATCACTGAATAGTCCTACCTTGAGGAGGCACAAAAAGGTGGTCAAAATCCTGTTACTTCTGAGCTTACACATCATAGCCCATCTGTTCTGTAGCACCCCTCTTCTGAAGACTTTTTATTTAAAAGATGCGGTGGTAGCTGTTCTTCATAAATACCTGCAGTGTAGGCCTTAGTCCCAGGTTTTATGCTGTTCAGTCTTACGAAAGTATGTGTGTATGAGACACTTTCCAGGGGGTGAGGAGACTCATGTTACGCTGCTACTCCAGTGGTATATAATAGCTCTGTGCCAACTGGGAGCTGCTGCTCTTTGTGCAAGCACCTACACTGCCACGCTACTGTTACTGATGACAGTATTTCGCCAAAAACTTGGAGAGCTTCAGTTTTGACCAGAAACTTGGAGAGCTTCAGCTTACACTGGTTTGCAGATAAATGCACGCAAGCTCCTGCACAGGTCCCAAGCCAGGCAGCTGCTAGGCAGATCCAAATTGGAAGAAAAGTGAACCGATGGCATGGTGCTGAGTCTCAGCCTAGAGTGTCTTGCAGAGTAGAGCAGAAACCCTTACGAATACAGCTGTGCAGTGTTCAGCTGCTTGGAGTGTCTGTCAGGAAAATACTGCACAGCTGGGTACCAGTCTGACATGATTTAATATTGAGGGTAGTCACATATTAGGTGGGGTCAAATTATTAAAGGATTAATCTAAGAGTGAACCGAGAGCAGGCCAGGTAAATTCACATGGATCTGCCGTATTATAAATCAAAGGGTTTGCTTAGTCTTTGATTTTGGGGAGGGAAGAGGCAATAAAGACGTGTGGTTGGGTAATTAACATGAATATGGACTATATGAATGGACTGTAAAGTCCAACTCTCGAATGATTCTGTTCAGTGTTCTCCAGGTATTTTTGTCCCATAAATTTATGTGAAATCCTTACAGTTTACAGCTGTTCTTCCAAGCCTTTAGTGTAGCTTTTCTGTACTGTAAAGTTTGCTGCCTGGTTTAATGATTTCAGTAAGGATAAACAGATCTTCCACACTTGGAACAATAAATTTTGTTGTAACACGAAGTTGAAGTACTTTTAAAATACCACTATACAATTTTAGTTATAAAAGTGAGTCAGATTTTGCCTAAATTACAAATCAAAAACTAGAAAAGGGATCACACTTCTTTTGGATTTGGTCTGGCAATTTCCTTGGCAAAAACTATAAATAACTGCAAGGGCTTTTGTTCCTTCTTGGTCTTAAACTAGTTTAATAATTCAGTGATTTAGAGGTAAATGAAACCTGTGCAATCTCCAGAATCTGAATCTGATGAGGTGTGGGTTTTCTTTTTTTTTTTTTTTTTTTTTTTACTGCAGTGGAATGGAATGACTCATTTATAAATGGAAACTTGTTAACATATTTATACTGATAAGCTGAGAAAGGTGTATTGCTGAAGTAACTCTCAGCTCTTAAAATGCACTAGGAACTGTGAACCTTTGTAGTACATCCAAAATTCAGTGCCTTTTTTAAGAAGTGGAAGAGTGTAAACCAGCAAGAGTACAGGGTGCACAGTTGTGAATAGTGTTATAGTTCGCCTGGACCATGTGAATGAAAGGTTTCAGAGTAAAAGGAGGATGCAGGTAAATGCTGCTGTTGATTTACTAGTTGCTCCTAGGTGGAATAGGCTTTTAAGTAACAAGTAAATCAGTTGTGCAATACTCTTCTAGGCAGTATACTGCAATTACAAGCCAAATGTGCACCAACTTCAGCATATGATAGCAATGCCTCATATGTTTATGTTCTTGTGCTGGTGTCTTGCAAAAGCAATAGCTTATTGTCTTTATCTCTATTTTAGGCGGGTATTCATATCTATAGCTGTTGGAAATAGTTATAGTTTGGTGGAAAACCCGACACGCGGAATGTTTTTTTGACCTGAATTGACTTCATGTGAAATATAACCTATATAGAATATACTTAAAACTGTAATATTTTCTGGTCTTTTGCATGCCTCTGGAACCCTCTGCTACTTTTGTATTTTAAAATGCAAGTTTTTCTGGCATATTCTTGGTGTTTCTTTTCTTGTTATAAAATAGATTGTCTCCCTTGTTGTTATTTGAAATATCTACCCAAGTTCATACGGAAGCTGACTAACAGAAGTGGCATGTAACCACTGACAGATTAGACAAGTTTTTCCTTGCATTTTCTTTCATATGTGGTAATATTAAATGTTTTAGGAGTGGGAGGTTTAAAAAAAAAACAAAAAACTCGACACATCATCTTCAGCAGTGGGAGTCCATAGTTACAAGGAAAAAGTATCAAGTAAGAGATGTTATTTTCTGTTTTATTAAGTGAATTTAGCTTGGCATCATGTGGCACCAGTGTGTGAAGTATTACAAAGTTTAACAAATTAATGCTGACTTGGTCCAGCTTAATGAAGGAATGGATGGATAAAATTGTTCATGTCCTACTCTAGAAAATAGTATTAATCTTCAAAAGGGAACAGCTGTGATTTTGGGGACTTTTTGTTGTTGGGGGTTTTTGTTTTGATTTTTGAGGGAAGACTTCAAAAGAGGTGTCTTGTTCCAGTTTCCAAGCCAAATTTTGCTTCTGAGCTTTTTCCCGAGAAGCATCTCTTTGGGTATGAGCCAGGCCACAGAGAATATGTTAACTGGAATTACTCTCCCAGCTGTAATTGAAACTGGTGGTGAATAATGGGTTACTTTTTTTTTTTTTTTTAATTTTGATCTCCATTAGATTGGATACATACATCTATATGGTAATTAATTAGTGGGTTCCGTGGGTTAGTGACTTAGCTTTTCACCTGGGTTCAACTCGTTGTCAAGTTAAAATAAGCTTGATGATTTTTTTTATCTTTTTTTTTTTTTTTGGTTCCTTTTTATGTCACAGAACCAGTAGTGCATTCAGTGCAATTATAATTTGTAATGCAGAGGAGCCCTTCAGTTGTGGGCAGCTGGTATGTTTGGAATACTAAGTCCGTAGATGATGATGATAATACAGCCATAAAGAATCGCGGGTAAGGGCACCAACAGACAGGCAGAGAGAGCAGGCTCCTGGGATCATGAAGCAAGTATCTGATGGTTTCTCTCTGGACAATTAGGATGTTTATTTTCAATTGAACATGCATAGCTAACTTGTAAAAGTGAAACTTAACCCTTTTTTAGTGTACAGTCTGTTTATTCAGAAGTGAATTCCAGGAATTAGCCTTGCAGGAGCGAAAGTGGATGTTGAGGCCTTAAGAAAAAATGAAGGGTATTGATGTTTGTGGCTGCTTCCCTACTGAAAATCCTTCCAGGTTTATATCCCAGTGAGAAGTGGGATACTCCATGTTACTTGGTTTTCTGCCAGCATTGTCCTGACATCATGCTGGCGTCACCTGTCTGCATGAAGACAAGGTAATGGTGGTTCCATTAGGAGAGATTTCCCGTAACATAGTCAAGGCTCTTGTGCAACTGGCCTGGGCCAAGCACAGAGGTCCAGGTGAAGAGCAAGTTGTTGAATGAGTGTTCACCAGTAGGGGATGGGTGCCATAGAGAAGTCTTTAAATGCAGTTATTTTTGTCCCTTGCCCTTACTAGTTCAGCAGTGGGTGCTGACATTATCAGTGTTTGATGTTCTGCGTCAATAAGGCGCAGAGTTGCTTTTTGTGAATAACAGGTAACTGATCAGATGTGCCACTTCTCTGGCTTCCCTCTGTGGAATCATTCTGCTATGAAATTCAGGATGGTTTAAGAGAAATTATGCCATTTCTTTTTAGCTGGCATTTCTGATGCGGTATATATAGCACACCTACATTGTCAGCCTTCTGATGCTCTTTGGTGTAGCTTCTTCTGCAAAAATTAGAAGTCTGAGCATGTTTCAAAAGTTAGCAATCTCAGCTCAGCCCTTTGCCATGTCGTGTTAGATTACCAGTCATGGCCCCTTTGATGGCAATATCTCATGTTTAACGGTGGTCTTTGACACTTGTCTCCCTAAATTAACATCAGATTTGTCTTCCCACACCCTACCCTTTTTTTTTTTCCTTTCCTTTTTCTCTCCATCTTTCTTTTCTTCAGAAATGCACATGCATCTGTCTTTGGCAGTCCTGTTACTTCCCAGAAAGTCTCCTTGGCTGTTAGAAACTTTGTGGACTGTTTGGAGTGATTGTGTTTCCATCCAGTGTTGGCTTAATGGGAAATAATACCCGTCTTGATGAATTGCATGATCCTGTGGCAGGGGAGATAAGAACGAAAGGTGCTTTCCTACTTTATACTTGTTCTTGGGAGCACTTTCTGCTAACGGAATGAACTCTGGCTGTTCTTTAGAAAAGAAGCCAAAAAGGGAACAGGTTACAGTTCTCATCTAAATCAAATCACTTCGTAAATGCTTGTGAATCATTTTAAAATTGTAAGAGTTGAGAAGCTCATTATATAGTGCAATGCAGGAACTACTTTAGTTACAGATGGAAGGAGGAGACTGCTTTCCTCAGCATTAGCAGAATATTAATTCTGCAACGTTTGTAGAATTTTTGAAAAACCAACCCAACCACCTTCAGAAACATATCCGAAACTGAGCCGTGCATGCTAAATACAGTTCTGAACCTTTGAGCTTAGGGTATGACGCAGTCATCTAGCTTGAATTCTTCCTAGGTTTCTGTTAACAGCAATGATTTTACTTTTATGATGACTCAGATGAATTAATTTTTCTCACATGTTTTCTAGTGCAGTTGCATGTGGTCTGGCATGGCTTCCTTTCGAGCTGGTTGAGTTTCCAGGACTCCTGCTTGTCCTGCGCTTTGTCCTGCGCTGCCTTCCTGCCCCGTTTGCACTTGGTCTCCTACTCCGCCTTTTCTCTTTTCCTCCTCTGTTTTATCTCTTGTGCCCTAAAGCTTCTCAAGATTTGCAGCTCTTCCTTCCTTTCTTCGGTTGTCTCTCCTCTCCCTCCGTTTTCAGCCTTTAATATTTAGAGCCTACCTAATGGACAGGAAAAATTGCTGTACTCCACGCATCTCCCTTACACATGCAGGTTGCAGAGAAGCAGGCACGCTTCCCCAGGTGCAGCTGTGTTTGGGCTGAGGGCACAGCAAGGAATAGGCTGTCAAGTGACTTTGCCGTACTTGCTGTATTGCTTGAGCAAACCTGTTCTTTCACAGAGGTGGTTCATTGGACAATATAATCCCAGCCTAAATCAGCAGCTTGACTTCAGGGCTTCTGTGCGTGTGTTCTCGCTGTTGAAGGCTTGGTGCTCAGACAGGCTAAGGAGCTGCAACTCTGAAACAGGGAGGGGAAAATGACATGGTCAGTATTTCTGCATATTTACCCCAAATGTCACTCAGCATGCTCATTAAGACGTTATATTGGTATTTGGGGGTGGTTGCCCACCCCTCCTTTCCTGCTTGCCTTAAGTTTCTTCTCCCTGACCTACTGCATGGTATTTTCTGGCACTGAAGAGGAAAAATACCAAGGATTCCTCCAAGAGAGTTGCAGTTCAGCAGTAGCAGTTTCTGTGAGTGCTTGAAGTGCATCAATGCGTAGTTAGGCTGACATAGTGGAGATGTTATGCTGGCATATAACTATAACACTGTGTTGCAGCCATAAATGAGAGTTCGTACTGTTTATTGGGACTATTATAATTATGGAGTCTGCTATAAATCTTTATTGAAAAACCTGATACTGTAAACAAAGCCCTTTAAAAAAAAGAAAAAAAAAATAGTACCCCCCCAGCCCACATACAAAAGGAAGGAACAGCTCAAACTGAAGAGAGCAGCCAAAATAATTGCTGTGTACTGTGCAATGATGATGGAGAGCAGACGAAGAACGTACACCAAGGAGCCATAGAAATGAAGCATCGTAAAAGGACTGGTGACAGATAACGCTATTTAGGCGCGCGCTCACCCACGCGAACATGATGATACATATGTTGGCACCAGTGAGTAGGACGGAAGTTCAAAATGATTGCACAAGGTGTTTGCTAAGGAACCGGGCCCAGCAGGGCTGTGCCAGAGGAACTTCAGTTCTGTTCTGAAGCAGTTCTTGCTTTTTTTTTTTTTTTTTTTTTTTTTTCTTGAGATGCAGAGACTGAGTATAAACAGCAGTGGGCTTGAATAAGCAGTCAGCCTCTGCTGCTGCGGCAGGAAATGAAGACATCTAAGAAATCCCCTTTGTCCCAGATAGTTGTGTGCACGCGTGCGTGTTTACCTTCCCTCCATTTAAAAGATTTCTTCAGATTTGAAGTGTTCCAGAACTAACTCACTTAGCCCTTCGGAATCGCTGCACACCTTTCCGTGGCAGGGTGATTGCTGGGGAAAGGTTTGGTTACATTGGAACATGTGTGCAGGCTTGCCCTGGACTGCGCATGGGTGACTAATCCTCGATGAGCTCAGGGCGCTCCGAAGGAAAGACAGCGTTTGAACAATTGCAGTTGTGCCCGGGACTGCATTAAAAGGCCTCTAGTCTTCCACCTTCCCCACCGCACTGATTGCTTGGGGGGACATAGCCCTTTGATTTCTGCAATCTGCTTTGCAGCCCCGATACTCGTTCAGATTTATTCCAACTTTTAAGTCTGATAACTGGAAAAAAACCCACCACCTTGAGCCTGCTTCTCTTCACACCAGCCTTTCCCACTGAACATGAGAAATTGCTGCACTTGCGTTGTCGTACACATGCCAGCCAGGGAATCTGGTTGTCCGCTGCCATAACCAGAAGAACATGTTGCCTTCTGTCAGCATCCAGAAGATAAAGGGTTGCTCCGTCACCAGTGGAACAGCAGTACAAGGCTCTATGTAGAGCCTGTGTCGTTCCACATCCACATGGATATGAGTTGGATTGGAAGCTGATGCTGTGTAAAACTTCATGAGAAAAGGTAAAAAATACAGCACATGTCAGTTCTGAATTGGTTCTTTTAAATGCAGTGGACTTGATGGCTGTGCTGGCCCTCCTAGAACTGTACAGTTTTAATAGTAGACTTAGCAGCACGTATACATTACGGCAACACAAGGCTTGAAAAACACTGAAATTCACTGTGGTGCTTCTGTTTCTAAAGCCAGAGAACATACTTGTTGCAAAAGCAGTGAATCTGGACTAAAATACACCCTTCTTGTTAGTGGTATTGACTGACCCAGTCTCTTTGCAGGTTCCCCATCAGTTCTTATGGGGCCTTCTGACTTCTGGATGGGACCTGTCTCCTCCTGGGCGGGATGGGTAGAATTGAGTTATGAACTTTTAGCATGGTGCACTAAACTAATTCTTCCCTGGGCTTCGGACTGCTGTGCTTCCCGGTGATGAAAACCACATCCATCATTTACTGGCCTGAAAAAGAAAGCGGAGGTATTTTCCCAAAAGCTTGGATTTGTGGCAGCAGAAATTAGGAACAACGGTATTTTGAAATTAAGCTATGATAAATTGTGATCTAGACAGAGATTTTCATGCTCATCTAAGGTGACAGATAGCTGGGTACTGCAAATATAGGAAGAGTTAATGAAGATGCTTCTTTCTCTGAATGTCGTTCACCATTCTTGTAACCCTTGGCCTTTCCAGCCCATAGGGAAGTTTGACAGCACTTCCCCCCCCTCCTGGTTTCTTGCCCTAGAACTCAGGAAACTGGCCAGTCTTGATACTGTCTTCTGGTAAATGCTTACAATTTATACTCACCACATGTGTTGAATATGCAGACTTGTTAACATACTTCAGCAAGATTCTTGTGTAATTGCACAGGCACAAAATTGCTGACCCTCAGTGAAGTTGCCTGTACTGGTAAGCGCACATGTACCTCTGCGTACATATATATATATATTTTTATAATTTTAGGTGTTAGAACTTGATAGCGTTTACTTAATTTTTTACATGTTTTTGTAGACTTCTAGCTGGTCCTTTGTGTATGTGGCTGCTTCTCATAACTAGGTATCGCCCACAGATTCATAGCCTTTATCTGGCACCTTGTTTGTTACTTTGATAATGCTTCGGTTTTTAATGGGCAGCGGCCATGAACCGAGATGCAGAAAGAGCAAATCATTTGCCAAGGGCCTCACAACTTTGCGCAATAACCACAAAGAGCATCAACATTTACTTTGCATGTTTTCTAAGGGCTTATACCAACGCAGGCTGAAATTTAATGGAAAGATCAAAGTGACTAGACTTGGCTTTGGATCAAACTGTAATACAATTCATTTCTTACTGACTTTTGTTTGATATCAGAAAGTATTAAGGCACTTACACTTATGATTTTAAGAGGCCTAATTTTAGAGGATAGAGGAAACCAGAAATGTTAACTTCTGTTCCAGAGCAGCTGACTGAATTATACAGCTGTGTTTTCTAAACTATCATAAGCAAAGCATATTTACTTTACCAATCTTGCAAAAAGGATAAAAAGTGGAGATGGTGCCAAATCTGCAAAGAAAATGACATATGAAAGAGGATTTCATGCTTACTTTGGTATCAACTATTGCACTGTTCATTAACTGAACCCGACTTCCTAGGTTTTCTGCTATCAATTTGCTGTGGCTTTTCCCAGATTTTCTGGTTATTAAAATACAGCCCTCCAACTCCAGAGCTGCCTTTCCTAATGTTATTTTATCCTAGCTAGAGGAAAGTGGTTTAAGTGATAGATATATTTTTAATGGACAAAACCTTCTTACTGTTAAGAATTTAAAGAATATCGTACTACTTCTGGACTTGGAAACCTCAGGTTGGAGAAGAAAAGGATGCTATTGCCTTCTTGGTTTATTTGTTTTGTTTCACCTTTCAAATAATGTTCCAGCTCTCCAAGGAATGCTACGGTATTACTGTGCCTGTGCTCTTGGACCTTACGTTCCCAACCCATAGGGATTTTGCATGTTTTGTTCATCTGTAATAAGCCAGCATTAAAAAAAAAAAACACTCCAGGTGTAGAAACATACTTTCCCCTTAGACTTCTGGAATTACAGTGTAGACAGTCCCTGGGCATATTCCCAGTTTCAGGAGTTGTTTTTGAGACAGTCACTTGTTGCGTCACTGTCGTGAAAACTTTTATCAGTATGTGAATGAGCTCAAAGGGGAGATCATGAATGCTTGTTTTCGGTTCACTCATCTCATGGGTTTTGATGTTTATCTTTGCAGTGGTATAGCGATATAACACAAAGCTTAGCTGAAGTTTGTTCCTCTTGGGTTCTCTTTGTTTCAGCTTCTCAGTCCTTGCTGCTTAGTGGTGCTGCTTTCTTCTCTACTGGCTGGATTCACAAGCTTAATATTGCAGTAATTGCTCCGGAATTCATTATAAGATGTTTAGTATCAGAGGTCGGCTACTTAAAGAAAAGAGCAGTGAGTTTCCAGGCAGGGATCAGGTTCTGACAACTGCTCGCAGAAGGGTTTAGTGAGGTTACACCTGTTTATCTGCTGCAAGCTGGTCTTTCCCCACCCCCCCCTTTTCTCTTGCTGCCATTTTCCCACGTCTTCAGTGATTCACAGCCTCCTACACTGCGGTCCACTGGGACTGCCAGAGATGACTTTGTTATTAGATGATGTTTCTTGGATGGCCCAAGTTTCCCTTGTAATCTGATTCCATCAACGGGATGGTGTCAAGCCTCGGGGACTTTCGGGAATGGCTTGACTTGCATGCACTTAAGTGAGGCTTGTTCAAAGAGACCTAGAAGCTTGAAAGTCTCAAAGCAGTTTCCAGTTTTGAATTCTGGGCCCCAAAACTTGAGTTACTGAGGTGCTCGAGCTCTTTAGGCAGAGTCCCTTTGCACCATGCTCGGCTCTCCTGCTCGGCTCTCCTCTAGTCCTGAGCTCCTCTGTGCAAGTGGGATCACAATCCCGTGTGTGCGTGGAGCACCCGTGTCAAATGGCCCCCAACGTCTGCGCTGCCCTGATGCTTTCACTGTTGTGGCCTTCCCTTGCATCTGCGTGCTTGCTGTGTGAGATTTCTCAATCACACCCACAACTAAAAGCACAACCTTGGGGCCTGTTTCTGAGGCACCATTAAAAAACTTCTACAGACTTTGGCTTGTGTCAGATATGTGGAAGTCCACCTTCTTGACAGAGTGGTATCCTTCCATTTTCTGTTCGTAAGAACAAGAACAAATCACAGAATGTCAAAAGATTACTTCTGTGCACGGTACTCACTCTTTAGAGACACCCCCAAAAATAAGGGGAATTAAAAAGAGAATTAGAAAAATAAATGGTACTGTGTACTTTCTGCCTCCTGCTTGTTCAAGCTCCCACTTCTTCCACATGCTTTGCAAGCACCGAGAAGTATAAACACAGCCAGTGTGTTCCTTTTCCAGCACTGCTTAGACAGTCTATCCCTCTGCTACTCAAATCCCTTGCCAGAGTTGCCAAGCGGCAAATCGGACTTGTGAATGGACGTTCATTCACTTGAAATAGCATTGGTGCCACAGAACTGTTCCCTGTAGTCACTGCTTTGCTGTCATTCAGGTGATTAGCAATGTTGTTAATAACTTATCTTTGCCATGGATCTGAGCCACGCTTTAGTCTGTGAAGAAGGGTGCAGGGGATATTCAATATGAATCTGAACTGTGCAAGTCTCTCTTAAGGTACATGTTGTAAAGATGCCAGGGATTTAATTCCCTCGCTGTTTCTGCCACAAATGGGATTTAATGTGAAACTTCAGCTGATGTTCAGTGTTCTACTGTGCATCAGGCAAGCCCAGAAACTTTCTCCATGAGGGCTATGCATGCTGTTGACTGATGAAATATTTCACCCACTTCAACAGTGGGAGGTTGTTTAATTAAAGAGAATAGGTAGCGCATACTATATCAAACACTTACTTTAATTCTGAAAACTTGGAAATGAGAATTAATAGATTCATGCAGAAGCGTGCTTGCAGGGGATTAATGACTTTTGTTAAGCTGATGATTATTCATTTCCATTTGAATACATTGCTCTGCGAATACACTCGGGATCCAAAAGAATAAAAAATTGGGGATGTGGGGGCTTGAGGGTGGGAAGACCAGGACTGAAGTGTGTTTGCCTCCCATGGCACGGCATTGAAACCCCTTGGCTGATGCTTCAGGCAACTGTGACTGTCATTTCAGCCCTGCACGCAGCCCCGCAAGCTTCTGCTCTGTTTCCAAGCGTGCAGTAGTGTAGGGGACAGGGCTTAAAGACAGCAGTAAAAATAATAGGTGTCAGCTATTAAGAAAAAGCCCTATTTCATACCCACAGTTGGGGGGGAAAAATGCAATGAAGGTTTGCACAATGTTCACATGGGCTTCGGTGTCGTCCAGCTCTTGCTGACATCCAGAGTCCTCCTACAGGCTCGGAGGCTTGGATCAGACCTCGTTTACCTGGATTGTCAGCGCAATCTCTTTTCTTGTGTCTTGCTTCATCCAGGATAAAAGAAACTGCCTCCCGGTTGTAGGAATGGGATTTAAAACAAATGGGCAGTAGCGAGAGATGTATGTAAAGCCCCTTTTAAGGAGGTGTCCTGTAGAAATGGTATTTGAAGAACAACTGAGCGTGGGGTAGAACAAGAGAAAGCAGAGGTACCCCAGTGTGAGTTTTTGATGCAGCAGGGAGGTGACAGGAAAGATCAGGAGGAGGAATGAGTCTCCACCGACACTCACACAGAAAGGGAAGAGCAGTAACTTGGATCTATTGATTGGCATCGGTACAAAAGTAATACTTTTCCCTTAAGCACAACTCTGCTGTCACAGCTGTTTGGTTACTAATGCCTCCTCCTAACAAAAGACATTACCTTAATGGAGAAGGTTGCTGTAAGCTGCAGGCATAGCTGAGGCCGTGCCATATTCTCAACCACAGTTTCGCAGAGTTTATTTTTCTTTCTAGTATATTTTTACATCTTAATATTTTTCTCTCCTGAATGCTTCTGTTGCTATTCAGGCTTCCTCAGTGGTTACTGTTCATGTTAAATGGTAGGAGGAGGGAAGAGTAAAAACCTGAGTGATGATGATGGGAGGCTCCTCTCCCCCCACTCTTGCAAAATCATTATTGGCAACAACTGAGATCAACATGGGGGATAAAAGAAGCACAGAAAGAGTACATGAGGGGTTAAAAAGGCAATGTAAGTGGCTGTAGAACAACATCTTCCTTTTCTCAAATAAAATGCTCTCATCCACTAACCATCTATCTCAGTCCTCATTAAAGTTAGTGGGAGCCTTTCCATTAACTTAAAAGGATATTGGATCAGCCCCAGGTCCTCCGTGCTGGGTGTAACGGGCACAGCCTTTAAGCTCAGAGGTGAGCGGAAGGAATTTTGACTGAAGAGTCTGTGTGAAATCCCAACCCTCTCGAATCCAATGGTGAAACTCCCATTAACTTCATTAGCGCTGGGCTTCTGCCACTAGACTCAGCATGAAGTGAAATCAATGCGGTGAGAGGCGGCGGGGTATTTGACAACAGAGATGCTAGCAATGTTTTTTTCCATGGCTGGAATGCCTGAGCGTAAACTATTTTCGCTGTTCAAGTTTCATGCTGCCATTTCAGTGGCAATAGGAGTGAATTGAGCCTGACCGCAGCTGCCTGTCTCATACAGAGAGAAATTCTGGCACGGCACCTGGCAGGGGCTTTCC
Organism: Egretta garzetta; assembly: GCF_000687185.1. NCBI lineage: Eukaryota > Metazoa > Chordata > Aves > Pelecaniformes > Ardeidae > Egretta > Egretta garzetta. The sequence goes on along the minus strand of NW_009259707.1, from coordinate 2,256,599 downwards.
TTCCAAAGACTCTCCCTCGGGAGTTTTCCAGTTTATCCAGAGGTGGCTGTATCTAATATGCAGTGGATAACTGGAGCGTAGTACGCTTCCATCCAGCAGCAGAGGCCGTGCCCGTAATCCGCACCCAGGTGGAGGAAAGCATAAAGCAAGAGTTAAAATAAAAATAAGAAATTTGGAAGGAAAGAAGCTTCTAAGAAAGTAATGAGCTGTACCCATCCAGCTGTGCTATCTGCAGGGAAATGATGTATTTTTGAATTGGAAAGAGATTGTGTGTGTGTGTGTGTGTGTAAGAAGGATGAAAAATGATTGAAAACACATGCGAATGGAAAGGATTGCCACCAAACTCTCCCCCAATCTGAAAAGAAAGCTGTCCATTATAATAATTGCAATGTAAGCCCCAGAAATACACTGCAGCGTGAGGCCAGATCCCTCCCTGGAGGGCTTGCAGGCAGAGATGAATATAAAAAGAAGGCACAGGAGTTCAGGGGTAGGTCAGTACAAATGATTTCAGTTTTTAAGCAATGAGTACAGGATTTTCTAGACAAGGCTGAAAATCTTATTTCCCTTAAGCAGTTGGGGTTGAACTCTGAAGCCCAAGGGCTCTTAAAATCCCAGCTACTTTCCAAAATGTTTGTGGTTACCAATATCTAATCCTGACCTGCTTCCCAGCATTGGGCTGCCTTCAAATTATCGCTACCGAGAGCTGCTTTGCAATCCTCCTCTGCCCTAGCCTGCTCCCGAAGCAGGCTCCAAAATGGAAGGGTTTGTGGTAAGCGTGGGATTCACCTTTTATTTCTATGTGTTGCCAGCTGGTATTAGCACTACCTTCCTCGAAAGAGACGGGGCTGATAACAGGGTGACGCTTAATTGAGACCCCTGAAATAAGAAGCCACTGCCTTCAAGCTCCCTCTGCAGCCACCAAAGATCTTTGTCCCTTGCAAAGAGCATGTAGGCCTCGCTGCTCCATGGTAGTGCCCATGTTTAGGTGGGCTGCGTGCGAGTCTGACTTCTCCTGGGGTTAAATGGTCTGTCCCGACAAATACTATTTTATTGGTGATGCCAGCATGGCGTTTGTGTATAGAATTGTTAAAAGGGGAACATTCTCCCTCACACACACACACTTTTCCGTGTAGTAATGCAAAATGTGGTCCCCCCGTCCTCCCCAAATCCCTTTTTCCTTCTGGAGCATCCGGAGTGCATGACTTCATCTGCTCGATTATCTCGAGCCCTGGGAATGCTGGCTTTGTCTCCGAAACCGCCAGAATGTGCTGAGCAAACACCGCTGCTGGTCAGGCTGCATCAGGGCTGGCGGGTAAAGCCTCCTGTGCAAGAAAACTTCCTAGGAGCTGCTTTTCGATGAGATCATCTTTAGGGATGCGGGCTTGTCTTATTTGGTGAACTGGATTGAACACGAGGGCAGTCTTACGGGCCAAATAAAAGAGCTGTTGTTTCTGAATGTTTTTGTAGCTTTCTAGGATTGCGTTTTTGCACACAAGTGGGCATTCATTCTTCGTTACGTTGCAGTTTCAGCTTACACGCTGGCGGCGTGGTTCCTGTCCTTGGAAGCGGCTCCGGTAAATTCTGCGATGGATTTTAAAATGGTATTGGGGAGGGGGTGTTTTTTCTCTGAGAGGGATGAAGAGCTGTGTCTCTGGCGATGCAAACTTCTCCTTAAGCAGAACTACGTTGTTCACTCAAGCCTGGCTTATAGACCCTTGCTGTTCTTGTGCGTCCAGCAGCTGGAGTAAGCAGAAGTAATGGGAAGGGAAGGAGTGCTGATGGGCACCTAATGGGGGCCATTCCACGAAAACTCCCGTGGTGTGCGTGCGGGAGCACTCTGTGCGACGTCTCTGCCTTGTTGAAGGCTGTGTTTGCTGCCACTGCTGTCCTGACCTGCCGTCTCCTGAGAGAAAAACCAGGAAATTAGGATGGGTTAGATATTACTAGGATACTAAGCAGAGGTATTATGTTTCTATATTAGCTGATAATATCTAGGCTACGTAAATGCAATCTTTATGCTCTGCAAAATACCTGCTTCTGCCCTTCACGAGGAAGATGAGTTTTTACAGCCTGCTCAAAACTTCACAGAAGATTGAGCTGCAGCGTTACGTGTCAGAAGAGATCCAACAGAGGGGGGGGCATGTGTGGAAACCAGATAACTCGAGCTGTGTACCCCGAGCCCCAGGGGAGCGAGGGGGTGGGCACATATTAACATCTCGAATATTCCCGAAACGCGGGCCTGCCGCTGTTTGTGCGTGGCAGAGGCAAACGATGCAGATGGCAATTAGCGCTGCTCTTCCAGTCTTAGCCAAGCATGTGCTCATTAGTCTGAGCGGTGTCAAGGTCCCAGCTTTCTCCCTGTCGGGCAGTCTGACCCCTGCAGGTTTAGGAGCTGCCAGTACCTGTGAGGATATTTGCTGGTTTCTGTCACGCGTAGGAAGTTGAGCATTACCCTGGTGTTAGGGTGATCGCTTCCAGCAAGGCTTTTTGGGGGGAATGAATCAGCCTGGTCAAATTAGGAAGCGATCCAAGGTTTTGCTCATAACCCACATTAGGTAGAACAACGCTTTTATTTTATTCTAGTTTAGAAGTTTACCTGTCTTTGGCATGAAGCCCTCTATAGTCCCTCCTAGTCCATGACACAAGCGTCAAAAGAAATTGTTACAGCTTAGCCAGAAATGCTTAAAGATGTTCTAGAAGAGAAGTTATTTTCACGGAGCTGAGGGGACAAGCTCGTGTAGAGCTGAAACCAGCTTCCAGGGCATTTTCAGGTGGAAGCTCTGAACATTCAGCCTGGAGACTGGCTCAGTTTTGATGATTTCTACTGAGATTGGTGTTCAAGCCAGTGCCAATGCGCAGAGCTTTGCACATCCTAGCAAATAGACGATGTAGCTCTATCACAGAAGACAAAGTGTTTTCCACTGAGACAGCAGATAGAGAAGGTTACACAGGACAGCTGCTGACTCTGAACATTTTAGAATCATTAAATCCAAGAAATTCGTATCCAAGAACTTTTAAAGAGCTGGAGAGAGGAGGTCTGTTGACCTCTATATGTTGCTTTTAGTCAGTGAGTGGAAAAAAGCGTATTGTTAACATGCTATGAAACTCGAGTGCTGGTGGTAAGTATAGGTCTGTCAGCTTGACATTGATCCAAACCGAAAAAAAATGGAACAACTGAAATAGGACTCCTTTAATAACGCATTAAGGGCGGACCACTTTGTTAACGTCTATCTACCTGAGCCTAAGGAAAACGGATCTTGTCAAATCAGCTTGATGGATTTTTACTTTACCAAGATTACAAGCTTGCCTGATAAAAGATGCAGTAGTCTTCTGAGTGGGCCTCCTTCACATCTTGATCCAGGGGCAAAATGAACAAGGTCCAACAGAAAACGGTTTCGACACTGACAGATCTCCAAGTTGGAGATGGATGGAGGGAATCATCTCTGAGCGGGTGTGCGTGTGTAGCGGGGTTCCTCGGGGATCTTTTCTTGGCCTTTTGCTATTTAACACTTGTATCAGTAGCTTGCCAGAAAGCATAAAATCATTGCTGATAATGTTTGCAGGTGCGCACGCAGGCTGGAGACCGCTGAGGTGATGAGTTAGTTCAGCTCACTGGAAGAGCCACCTGCATTATTTAAGAAACCGGGAGAATGTAAGAAAGGCTCATTTCTTATTTGCCTGGTGCGGGGGCTTGTGTTTAGAGCTCAGGACAGCGGGTCTTGTGGGGGCCCGGAAAAGGGAGTATAAATCCCGGCGCTCCGCCACGGTGTGGGGCTTGATAAGGCACCATTGTGGATGTGGAAGGAAACGTTAGAAAACTAAACTGGGTATTGGTAAAAGGAAGTGGGTTGTTTACAAAGTCACTGTATGTTGGATAAAATCCACTTTTGTGCAGAGGGCTAGCACAGATGATATCAAGGCTTGGAATGAGATTTGCATCGCGGGCTGCCTTTCAGTGCAGGGGTGGAGTTTATCCTTTGAGCCTCTGTATGCAACTGGGCTACATCAGGATTTAAATTCTGTATTTACTGTTTTCCTGGCAAACATTTAGGTAAATGTTGCATTAAGTAGACATTTATTTTTAATAACATTGACATTTATCTTGCTTTTCTCCTGACATTTTTAGCATCTTCACAGATATCTGCATAGCTATTTCTGTTCTAAAATTTGCACTAATTAATTGCTTTTTCTGTGTATCTATGGAGGAGCTATCAGCAAAGAGAAAGGGAGGCACTGCAGTTACACATCGTTTGATTGAAGATAAATCGAAATAATTGAAGATGTGGTATTTAACGTAGATGCTTTAGGGCTGAAAACCCAACATCCTGATACCTGCTGAGAAATACCTTGCTCCACAAATAATCCCTGTTCTAGTAACTTCTGCCGTGACCAAGGCTAGCGTTGGAATGTGGCCCGTGGTAATTACTGTTTTGAGACAAAGGGGACGCTTTCTGTTCAGCCAGAAATAAATCACTTTGATTGCTCCTCTTCTGTGGTGGAGCACTGTATGTATAATTTAAGATGTACAACACAGCAGTGGAGCCTTTTAGAACTGGATCATCCCAGCAGTCAGCAGTGAGAAAGCTGATGCAAGTGATGGGTGAGCAGATAAATGCCAGCAATTTTGGGAGCTGGCTAGTGTCAGGGATGCTACCACGGTACTTGCGCAGCTGAGAGCACCATACACCTTCCAGTCACGGGTATCGATCCTTCCAGAGGTGAGATCCAGCTTGCCCAGGTGTGGCTGAGCTGCAGGAACATCTCAGGATTGCTCTTTGGGGGATTGCCTGAGCGCTGAGCTGCAGTCATGTCGAGAAAACCAGTCCGTCGTGTCGAGAAAACCAGTCCGTCGTGTCGAGTGCTGATCACAGAAGTGAAGCCATTCTGTGGGTACATTTTGGAAGTATAAACAAGGGTAATCAGTTTGGTGTCTCTTAACAGGCCAGGATGTGATGACTCTGGAGAGCTGTGGAAATGCTGTTGGAGAGAGAGGCAAGGGAGAGCATCCCCTTTGAGAGCGTATTTGCTGAAAGCACGGGGCTTTCTCGTAGCCGTGCATGGAGCCACTCCAAGCACAGCCGGGAGGGTGACCTCGCGAATGCACGGTTGTTTGTTGAGTTATTAACCAGCCACTTGGGAAGGGTTTCTAAAAACAGCTCTTTTTTTATTACTTGGCGAGCACACAAAACATGCAGTCCAAGGCAGAAATTGATGATGTGCTCGTATCAATTTCCTTTCGATGGTTGTCTCCTCTTTCTTTAGGCTGGGGTCTGAGATGCTTTGGGAAGTCTGGCATCTTCCTCCCTCTCTTCCCTGACTCCAGCTCCTCCCCAGGCTGCAAAGCCAGCCTCAATCTCTCTGTCTGCTCCGAAGTCTTCAAACCTTCCACCAACGCCGCAGCTAAACATCCCCTTCTCGCCACGCTGCAAAAGCACGCCTCGCTCTGCCTGCCCCCCCGAGTTTCTGTACCAGAGGCACGGCAGGAGCGGGAGGAACTGCCTCTCCTGTAGCCACCCGCTTCTCCCAGGGCTTGCCACCCGAGCAGGCGGCTGTCGGCGCTCGGCCTCATCCCTGCTCTGGCTGAGAGGAGAGGCAAACAGCTGGCACCCAGGTTCTGGTGTCAGGGAGCATCGGGCGAGGTGGCATCAGCCAAAGTTCCTGAACCTGGGCTTGGTACTGTGTCTCCTCTTCTGGCTCAGCCAAAAGGTGGACTTGGGAAGTTCAGTAAAATGTGTTAAGTGGGCGCCCAGCACCCACCACGGATGAGGTTAAGCACAGACAATAATCACAGATAATAATCATAGGTTACTTCATTGTCTCCCATGTGTTCGTTTGAAAAAGCAAATACACGTAGTTAGCATGTCTCATGCAAGTAGGAGAGCCAGAAAAAAGACCAAGAAAGGGTGTCTTTCTGTTTCATTTCTGGAGCCATTCTACTTCTGCATAAAGTCAGCACTGTGACCGAGGCATTCTTATTATCATTTTGCAGATACGTGTTTGGAATGGGAGGCATTGCCATGTGGCGTTCTTACAGACACACACGTGTGCTTTTTTTTGTTGTTCTTTGTAAAATGTTATGCTCTCAGTTCTGAAGTAAATGAAAGGTTTCAGATTGACAGTTCCAGATGTAGATGCTGTCTGTTCATAAAGCAGGCGCTGTACAGTAGCAGAATTAAACTGCCAGTTTGATTTCACTCGAGAGCCTTTGATCTGATCCGGAGGAACCTCTGTGCCAGTAGAGAGAGTTAGCAATTGTGTTCTCAGTACCAGCACGAACTTTTATGATGCAGAAGTTATGCAGCTGGCTGAAATGGGCTTGGTGGTATTGCTGCTCTTCCATCCCTGGCCTGACCTGCTGGTTATGAAAACCCGCCTGTTTACCCCTGTTCGTGGCGAGTTTCCTACTTTCTGGGTCTGCTGGGCTTCAGTCACATGTTTGCTGAGAAAAAAATCCTGTTGTCTAATTCTTGTGCATTTTATGGATTCTCCTGTCATTTGCATTTAAAAAAAAAAAAAAAAAAAAAAGGGGGGGGGAAAAAAAGCTTGGATCCTAACAGATCCTAAGCAGTGAGTGCAACTTGGAGGCTAAACCAAACTTTTTCCTTCTGAATCACTCCATGGGTGTTGCTGCTCCTGTACAAGCACAAGGTGCCCTTAATATGCTTGTGATTCAAAATTATTTCCAGAATATGAGTGCAGATGGAGCCAATAATCTGCGCTTTTTTCTAGGCTCGTTCTATCTTTTCACAGAGGAAAAAGGTCTTTCTGATGCCTGTTTGAAGCTGAGCATGATGCAAAACTCAGGCAGACCTTTCATCTTCCTCTGTCCTGATGCTCACCATCTTCTCCGTTGAAACACGGGGACAGTGGCACGTCTCTAGCATATGGATCGAGACCCCTGTGCGCAGGGCTGGAGACAGACCACAGCCATCTCTTCTGCGCAGGACCCTGAGAAAGGGCTCATCCCAGCCCCAGCCTGTAGCACCAGTGGTTCCCAGGGGGGTCTGTGCCCGGCCTCATGGCAGGGCTGGATCCCCACCTTGCACCCATCCCAGGCTGGAGCTGGTGTGGGCTGCTCCTCATGCCGGGACAAGATGCAACACCGGGGCGAACGGCCCTTGCCTGCGCCTGGTGCTGTCAAAACCCAGGGGAGCTTTCTTTTTCCAGAAGCCTAATGGGAGATGTTTCAATCCCTTCTAATTGAGTATTACTGTGAAACAGAATGCCATTTAAAAATCAATGTTCCTCTGTACGCAGCTCCTCTCTCTTGCCTCTTTTGCAGCAGTAGGGGCATGGAGCTGAATCACAAGCCCTGCAACAGCTGGGTAACGACCGGCAACAGGACACATTCATCAGGGGCCAAAACATGGTCTAGACCAGAGGAGGGGAAGTAAAAAAAAAAAAACCCACAAACAAACCCATCTCCTTTAAGGAAATCTGGCAGCTCGAACAGACCGGCACAGTTTCTCTGCCCCCCATCCCCGCCGTGGTTAGCCACCGGGCCGGCGTGCCGGTGGGACGCTCTCCGCATCCATCCTCTCTCTGCCAGGCACAATCTGTCCCTCTGTGCCGGCCGCTGGAAGTGCGTGTCGGGGTGATTGAACAAAGCTCTGCCTGTGCAGCTGGTGAAGTGAGAAGCACTCGCTCTCGGATGGAAACGACAACAGCTTGCTTTTTTTTTTTTTTTTTTTTTTTAACCAAATCATTTATTTGAGTAGATCAGACGGTAACTGTGCGCTGTCTTCGGAGTCATTTAAAACCAAATTAATGGAGCGTGCTTGTAAGCCAAGGCATAGGGAGGCAAGCAAATCCTTCTTGCCAAGTCTCAGGGGAGTTGCTTCTTCCCGGCAGCATGTGAGAAGGACTCAGGCGTGCCCCAAAATGTCACTTATCAGTGACAGAGCCCACCAGTTCAGATGGCACCACTGGTAAGCACACAGTGTTCTTCTCTCTTGACCCAGTAATGCGTGTGCCCTCCCATCATCATCCCCCATTTTGCTTTAATAGGGACCAGGTTACACCAGCAGCATAACAATTTGTTTCGCAGGGGTTTCTCCTCATCTGAGGACAAGCTTTAGGAAAAAGCTGGGGTTGGGTTGATGCATGGGAAATCCCTAGACTCAAGGCTGGAGTGGATGAAGAGTCTAGCCTAGCCCATCTGCATTCCAAGCTAACACTGCTCCTGCTTTTGAGGACTAATATCTGGCAGAAGTTCAGGCTGGGTGCAGCAATGCTGCTATTTGCAGCTGGAGGTGCAGGGGGAGGTTTCCCGCTCCCTTATGCACCATCCTGGACCGTTGGGTTGCTGGGGAAGCTGGCACATTGCTTCAGATAACCAGCGGGGTGGGGGATTTTTGAGTAACTGCTGCCAGGATTGCCCTCAACCCAAAAACCTGTGAAAGTCAGCGGTAGGCTGCTGAACAGTGGTTTCTGTTCATTGGCATAAAGTGTGAAATGACTGGACAGAAAAAGCTATCGTCTGCCAGTTCTCCTTGAGCAGATGTTTTTGCCCAGGATAACTCCCCTCTGGGGGTGGGGATGAATGGAAATTAGTTACAGGGAGTTCCAAGGGAAGACAAAAATAAAAGCAATTTCATAATAAAGTAAGCATTTATGTTGCAGAAATAACTAATGGGGTTTGAGCAATAGCGATTTTAGGATATAAAATAGAGAAATGAAATATTTTATGCATGGAAAAGTTTTTTGGTAGATTCCGAATACTAGATTTTACGCTGGGGTAAATTTGTACCATTAGTTCTGTCCAGAAAAATGAGATTTCTGTAATGGCAACAGTAGCAGGACATTATCTTGTAGAGAGGCGTGATGAAAGAGGGGCTTTCTCTCACCCTGCATTTACACCCAGAAAATGTTGTTTCTTCCTGCTGGTCTCTTGACCAAAACCCCAAACATTTTTAATGCATGCTCTGAATGCTGCTTTGCACTGTACTGCACAGGGTAGGGGCAGCTGCCTGAAATAGACTGATGGGGAAAGCATAAAAATTATTGTACAAAGAGAGATTGTTTAGATATCTTTATTTAGCAAGTGAAGTACGTTGCCAATAGGAAGGAGAAAAATGGAGACTCAGCTGTGTTTACAAAGGCAACAAATTTGCCTGAAGTGAGGCCAACTTTGATACAAGCTATTAAGTTTGCTTGATTTTTGCAGGGCTAATTCTGAACAGGATTTGAACGTTATGTTTCTGAGCGAGGGCACAGACGAGTTACTTCCAGTTCATGTTAGCTTTGCATTGGTGCTTCGAAAAACTGATGCTTGGTCTGGTGCCTGCAGACCTGTCACATGGCTGAGACTGCAGGGCGACCCGAAAGGGGTTGTGCCCCGAGCCCTGTACGCTTTTGGGAAGAGTTGGGATTCTTGTGGCACCAAACCAGGTTCTCGATACTGGTGCCAAGTGGATTGTTTTGATCTTGTATTTTTTGTCCTTCTCTTCTCCCATCCCAGCAAATGTTTTCCTTGTGGCCTTGATCCAACAAGCCGTTTAACTGCGTGCAGGTGCAAGCACCTGATGGGCCCTACCAGCACATCGCACTGGGTGCTGAGCTGTATTTGCAATGAAAAACAAACTACAAGACAAGCCCTGCGCCCACCTGCCCCTGCCAGCCCCAGCCTTTGTTAGTGCCGAGTACCAACATCTTGCCAGAGCACTAAGGTCAGGGTGGCAAACCAGGAAATAACCAAATTAAGGTACAAGCCCCTACGTCGCTCTCTCTGGCCTCCCGAGGTGGGTATAGCTGCTGGGAATTGCCTGCGGCGCTTTGGCTTTGTCCGTGAGAGCAATTTTGCTGGGTGCTCCATGTGGCAGCTGGGCAGCGTGGCAGGCTGTTCCTGGGTCTCCTTGCTCCGTGAAGGCAGTTGTTTGAGCACAGGCTGGCTGGTCACGCAAGGCCACCCTCAACACTTGCGCCACCAGTGATCCACGCTGTGCAGGTCTGTCGGTGGCAGACACAGGTGGTGCTGTCCTGGGGATCGCGATCCATGAAAAGCTAGAGGAGGGTGAACATGTTTCCACAGGGTTTCCTATGAATCACATTTCCCATTACCTAGGCACAGCTATTACTTGGTGGCTTCAATGCCTGCAAACCTGTGTGAGATGTCAAGTCTTTTTCTGTCTTCATCCTACCTCAGGTAAGTTCCAGGCATGATTGCCAGTACATGAGCGTCCTTTTTCATCCCACCAGGCCACTCACGCTCCTGACCCATTGACCATTAGCTTGAGAGTCTTGCTCCTTGGCCCCTTTACTGCTGCAGATGTGGGTGAGAAGTATCTCTGAAGGGTCTCCAGGATCACACCCCCTCTAATCACTACCCTTTCCCCTTAACAGGAGTCTCTTTCCCCACTGATTCCTTTCCTCATGATTTCTTCCTATTTTCCCCATAAATTTCTTCCTGTTCTTCCCCCATTTCTCCTTAATCCCTTTTTTTCTGCCAGGAGGAATTTATCTAGCTTCAAGTGTTTTTTTGATTTCTTGCTGTACTCAAATTTCAGCACCTCAAAGTGAGCCCTGCCCTTCCCCACTGCCTGAGCAGAGACAGGTTCTAAGAGTGCACCATTACTTCACTTCCTTCCACTCCCTGGTTGAAGAACACTTTTAGTAGGTATTGCTCAGGTTTCAGAGCTAGTGAACCCTCCCACTGATTCTGTTGAGCAAAAGAGCATTTTCTTGATCTGCCCAAGCATGCATTCTGGGACCCTTTTAGCTGAACCTCTTGCACGTGTGACTGCCCGCTGAGGAGCTCAATTGTTGTGGCAATACAGTGTTGAATTGGCCCTGCCCCAGGAAGGACTTGCTTGGTGCTACCTAAGTGAAAACATCAACAGGCTTGCAAGTATGAAGTTATGATCAGAATAGGCTCATGAGCAAGGTCTGGTAGACTTCTGTCCACCTTAAGAAAATGATGGATTTGTCTAAAGATCATATCTTCTGGTTTACACAGCCAAGAAGCGTCAGTCCCATGGAGTTATTTATGGTGTCTACCTCACATCAATGATATTTTCCTCCTTTGGAGCGCTCTGAGCATTCATTGGGTACAGCCAAGTTTGTGAGATTTGGGTGGGAGTTTTATTTCAAAGGACTTGTACGTAACATCTAAATAAGGTTTGGTTAGAACCCTGAGGAGGAAAATACAACAGATGGACATGATCCAACTCCCACTGACTTAGAAAAATACCTACTGACATCTCTTGACAAATGGATGTGACTAAGACTTAACCAAGGACACTAAGCCATGGGCCCAGATGACTAGGTTCCCAGAGAAGTCTTTTTGCATCCTGTCCTTTCCTTTGGCATCCCCAAGCTGATGGAAGCTCTAAGCTTTGTTTCTCTCCCAACCCAAACCCCAACCCTAGGCATGGGCTAAGCCCTTTTCCAAGGACCACAAGCTATAGCAGAAATCAAGAAGCTATCAGGGGAGAAATATTTTTGCAGTCTCCCTTTTCAGCCACAACCCAACTGGAGTTCAAGGATTTTTCTTCTCCTAATCTTAACCTTAAACACTGGCCCTGGCTGGACTATCACCAAGTAACACAAGCCACACCAACAATGAAGTTGTCAGAGGTAAAATCCTAATGAAGCCGGTCCCTCCCTCTGAGGGAGCTCCTTGGCGGCCCCACACCACGTGGAGCTCTAGGCTTTGACATTTGCCCAAATCCAACCCTAACCCTGTGTGTGAGCTGAGCATTTGCCAAAGAGATCAAGCTATGGCCAAGATAAAGAAATTGTGAGGGGAGAAGGGTCTTTGCAGCCTCTCCCTTCCTTTGGCAGTGCACTGACAACCCATGCCAGCTGGAGCTATAGGACCTGTAATTGTCCCCACCGTAAGCCTAAGCTGAGGTGTGAGCTGCTCCATAGATAAAAATACGCAGACATGGCTGAGATGAAAAATTTAGTAGGGGGCTAAGTTTTTTGCTCTTCGCTCCATCCTTTTCCAATTCATTTGCAGATCCGTGCCAGCTGGAGCTCTAGGCTTTGTCCCTCTTCCATCCCTAGCCCTAAAGCCTGAGCACAGCTGATCAGGCACCCAGAGCAATGGTCCAGATCAAAAAGCGATCAGAGGAGAAATCTTTCTGTGGCCCACACTTCCTTTCAGAAGCCCCTCACCAGTGTCATGCTAACTGGAGCTTTAGGCTTTGTCCCTTTCCCAACACTAAACCGAACTCTTAACACTGTGCATGGGATGAACCTTTTGCTGAGGACCCAAAGATCACATCAAGCAGTTGTCAAAGGAATGATCTTTTAGGAAACTGCTATTTCTTTTGGCAGCCTGTGGGGAATGCAGCATTAGCTGAAGCTTTAGGGCTTCTCTCCCTCCTAAAGCAAAAGCCTGACCTTGAGTTAACTATAGCTAGGGACAACCAGCTGCAGTCTCAATGAAAATGTCAGAGGAACAATCTTTCAGGTAACCTATACCTTCACCCTAACACTAAGCGTGGCATGAACCCTGAGCCAAGACCCCCAACCATCATTTAAATCAAAAAGTTGTCAGGGGAGAAATATTTTTGCTGCCTACTCCTTACTTTAGAAGCCCCTTGGCAGCCCCATACCAACCGGAGCTCCTCTCCCAACCCTCGCCCTGTTCCTGTCCCAGCCCTAACCCTACCCCAGACTCACCTTAGCTTGCCTACAGCCAAAGACCTGCATCTGTGGCCCAGACAAAAAAGTTATCAGGGCATACATTTTTTTCAGCCTACACGTGGCTTTGGCAGTCCAATGCCAACTGGAGCTTTGGGTTTTGTCCTGTTCCCAACCATTAATGTTACTGTAACCTGAATTTCAACTTCAACCCTACCCTAAACTGGACTATTCAAGGGATACATGGGTTATTCCAGTGCTGAGATGTTGACAATTTCTAGCCTTCCTTCCAGCTACCAAGTGACTCACTTTTACTTTTTAAGGCCTGTGTTCCTTTTCACTGTTTTTTAGTATCACAGCACAGTTGAAGATTATGAACAGAGCCATGTGTTGCCAGTGTGTTTGTGAGCACTACGTGTGGTTCTTCCTCTCTAATTAAAAAAAAAAAAAAAAAAAAAATCCTCTTCCAGGTAGCACTGTTGTGTCTGTGATTAATTATGGGGAGGGTGGAAGACCAGATGACATCCTTGTGAAATAGGTGCATTTGTCCACTAACGCGTGTGGACTGGTACGGCCGTGTGATGAAGGGGTGATAACATGGACTCCAGACACCATGTATCTTCCCGTCTGTTCTGGTGTGGGCTACGCGCCTTTTCCTCTCCTCTCGAAGGCTCCCCCCTGGCATCCAGCTGGGCAGAACAGAAGGATCAAACCCGCTCCCTGTTCTTTTGCATCCGGCTCTTGCTGTTCCTGCCAATGGAGCTGAGAGGAAGACCGCATGTTTATTTTTACGTAGTGTATCCCACCCATCAGCTGGAGCGAGCCATGGATCCCCACCATCTGAGCCTGAAAGCAATTTCCTTTTCCCCCTCTTCAACTCTGTGCCCATGCTGAAAAGTAATTTAATAAAAAAGCAAGAGGCTTCCCATGTTAGGAGAGATTATTTTCTATAGCTCCCAGTACAGCATGTTCCAATATGTTCAGGACACAGGAGTCCAACTGGGGGCCCCTAGATCGAGTTCACCATTTCCTCCAAAGCTCTGTAATGCTGGGAAGGCTGGGGCATCCGTCCCCAGGGTGTGTACAGAAACCTCAGTACCCATCTGCTCCCAAACAGGAGCCACCATGTCTACATGGGAGGGCTCGTAGCATGTGACACCAGTGGGTCATGCCTGAACATAAACCGAAATCACCCCCATGCCCATAGGTAACTTGTCCATAGAGGAGTTTGGGCTTTTTTGAGGTGGAGCACACTGGTAGAGAGGAGCTGTCAGCCCCAGGAGGTCTGCTTATGAGTTGTGATCCCTGTGATCCCTCAGCTAGTGAGACTGCTGCTTTCCTCCACGCTGCCCCCCACAACCAGAGAGCTCCTCTCCTGTGCAAGCAAAGTGCAAAATCTTACCCACCTCTGCAAGCAATGCCATATATTCCCAGGCTCAAACTCTGGAGCTGTGAGGAAATACCTATTATCCTGTATAAAGAGAGCCAAGGAGATGGTATTGGGTAGCCAGAAGGAGAAATCAAGCATTAAGAGAAATATTTTCCATCAGGAAAAAGAATGAGCCATGTGTCTGGAAAATGGAAGAGCAAATGTGATCAGAACGTTGCCCCGTGGTGTGCCCTCTAGCGACTGGTATTTCAGGTGGCCCCAAAAGAGGGTTACCTCCCGTACCTTCTCAGATCCTTAGCAAAACAAGGAAACCTGCTTCTTGAAGTCAGCCTAGCTGCATCTTAGACTGCGAGTCCCTAATCTGAAGCACAACTCAAAGCTTTAGCATCAAACCTAGACTAGGTAAGGTAAACCTAGGTAAACCTGCAGCATATGCAATTGCTTTTTCAGAAAGCTTGCGGGTCTGAGGCCAGGAAGGGATGATGACTCTGAAAGTTGGAGGGAAGATGGAAAGAGTCACTGACGTGAAAGCAAATTGCTGTCTTAAGGATTCCTGTAGGTGAATACCAGGGCAAGTGATGATGCCCAAGCCTCACTCATGGGTTACTGCGGAGCGGAAAGTAATAGGACACTGCAGAGCATCCTCATTCAGCAGGGAGAGCCCTGCTGTACTTCCATGTGATGCACAAGGACTTACCTAAATGGTTTTGCTAGTGCTGTACCTCCATCTGTTGCAATTAAATCAGGACAGCCCTCTGGCACGGATGCAGCTGCGCTGTCGGGCCCTGACTCCCACACATCTGGCAGAGGTGGCTACACGGACGTGAACAACTCCAAGCTGATACAGCCATGACCCACACAAAGGCTTGTGCCAATTGGGATGACACCAGCAGCAAATCACAACTCTCAAAGTAGAGCAAATCATTAAAACAAACAAAACCAATCCATGTGTCGTACGTAAAAAAAGAGAAGACAAGCTTTGTTTCACTGCACGTTCTTCTCCCCAGCTCCTCGGAGCCAAGAGCCAGAGCGATACGCGGATCTGCAGTTAGCAGAAGAAGGGAAAGGCAGGCTGGACTAAGGGTGGAAGAGCTGCCCTTGGTGCGGCACGCTGAAGCTGTGCCGTGCCCTCCACACGGCTGCTGTCGTGCAGTTTAACAGGCAGCACAAAAGGAGCAGGCTCTCAGGGAGGGTGTGAAGAGGCTGGGGTTGCCGAAGGGCTCTACAGCTGTAGGAGACAGCGACGGGGAAGGTGCCGAGGGGAGGAGTGAATGGTGGAGCGGGCAGACAGGTAAAGCTGTTGGCAGGGTGTTGGAAAGCCATAAATCTTCAGCCCTGGCACGTATCTGAGCATTTCATTTGCTTGATAGGTCGATGACGGAAGGCTTATTCATCCAAGTGTTGTACACCGAAATGTGCTGCATTTTAGTAGAAATAACACTTTGGAGAAAGATAGGTTATTTATTCCTGATCCTTTCACCACAGCCAGAACACTTTTTCATGTGATTTAAGTGAATTAACAGGTCGGCTGTTCACTGATGAAGCAGTGAATTCTGCAGCGGTGCTACAGGGCAGAACTCCCCTGTCCCTGGGGATGGGGCTGTGCCACCAGATCAGAGCTTGAAAGAAGCAGCTAGGGGAAAAAAAAATAAGAAGAGCTAAAAAGGGCATCTTTTTTAATGGGTGTTGAGATGGTGTGAATGGGCAGGCTGGGGGGGGGGCTTCAGCCAGCCTTGCCATGATACTGTCAAACCTGAGTCAGCAGTCATGCAGCACAGGGAGAAAGAGATGAGGAAGCAGCAGAAATAACAGTTTGCCCATAGTTGTTGTGACATATTTCGGTTAACAGCGTTTACAAAAGCTTACGAAAGATCACAGCCTGCTCACGGACCAAATTAGCTGAGGAACATTTTTTCTGGAACAGAAAAGAGGCTGAGTTTATTGGCTTATATATCCACAATGAGCAACATGCCCGTTCTCAGTACAGAAATCAGGTGTATGTCCAGAGGTGCTGTTGTCCTGCTGCCGTAACAGCAATTGTTGGGAAGCTTCTGAAGTGCAATTCCAGCAGGAGGCATGAAGGACTTGCATGGCCACCACTCATGCAACAAATTGAAAATGTGCTTTTAAATGACGGTCGTATCTGCTCACAGCATTTGGGGCGACATTCAGAAAGCCCAAGAAAATCTCGTGAGCCTGGGAAATGGCTGGCTGCCTGGAGGCAGATTTTATTCTTCCAGGAGTAAGTGACCATTGCTTCCTATGGTTCCTCTTACCAGGGTTGGCGGTCGGTGTCAGGGCAGTGCCTTCTTGCACTCCCTGTTCCCCAGCTCGGGGTCCCTTTACGATGCCTGAAGGGGATGCACTGGATGAAATGTCTTTACCAAGCCTTTCTCAAAAAGTACAGTGGGAGGAAGAAGAGGGCCCCCTGCCCTCAGAAAGCACCAGCATTCATGCAGGATGTGGTAGATACGGGTTGCTTCCTCCTCTCTCCCTTGGGCTCCCTGGGCGCGTCTCTCC
Organism: Egretta garzetta; assembly: GCF_000687185.1. Taxonomy (NCBI): domain Eukaryota; kingdom Metazoa; phylum Chordata; class Aves; order Pelecaniformes; family Ardeidae; genus Egretta; species Egretta garzetta. Next base: position 2,240,101 of record NW_009259707.1, on the reverse strand, counting down.
ACCTTCCTCTTGAAGCTGCTCCACTTTGCTTCAGTAGTCACTTGGCTGGAGAAAAAAAGAGCAAACATAAGGCAATTTCAATAATAGTAGTAATAATAATAATAGCAGTAGGAGTAGTAATAATAATAAAGATGATGATGTACAGCTGCATGGATCACGCTGGCATCTGACCACTTTTCTGATCACTTTTCCCTCTTGCATCTCTGAGAGGGCAGGAGATTTGCTGGCCCTGCTCTCCACAGGTGAGGCAGAAGGGTGCTGAGGAAGCAAATCTGGATCACCGGAGTGGCAGCCCACTGTCCCTGCAAGAGCCTTTTTCTTCCTCTCCATCACAACCAGGAATTAAGGGCTGCAGCCTGTTCAGCTCTGCCTGGGAGAGAACACGGCTGATGCTCCGAAATCAGGGGGTTTTTATGCAAAGTTGCTGAAAATGTTAAGTATTTGCAGATACAGAATTTACCTAATCGGGAAGGTAAATGGCTGGGGCAAGGTGGAGGCTGAGCTGAGAAAGTGAATGTTTTTCCAGCTTTGTATATCGCCGCTCTGGATTTAAGGGGGGAGCAGATGGAGAAGAAACTGGCAGGAGTGGCTGTCATATCCAAAAGCAATCCCAAAAGAAACCTCTTACAAAGCTAAATCTGGATGCCCATCTCCCCTTTGCCCCGGCTCTCAGATCACTAACCATCGGCCGCAGCGACTCCAGGCTCCAAGGGGGAAACGCTGAACTAGGGCAACTCTTCTTCCTCCGGGAGATTTATTAAACCAACGCCTTTATTACTCAAAATATTTGAACAAGTGGTAGCGCGGTTACCTCCCTCTTTCTGAGGTCTGCTGACGCCAGCCGTAACGCAGAAGAACAAAGCGGAGACTTTTGTTCAGCACACCATTTCTCCTCTCTCCTGTTCCCCCCCCACGTGAAGTGACCCCTGATGAAGGGCAGGAGGAGGCCTGAGCTTTAGAACAGATTATTTTGTTCGCCCTCGGAATTGAAAGCAAACACTCCTGAGTCTCCTTTGATGCCGGCTGACCTGAATGAAAGCTCGCAGACCCCTAGCTGATAATGTTTGCCAGATGCGGCAGTGAAGAAGGGTTTCCAATCTAGTTTCTTGCTTGCTAGGCATCCGTACCAAAAATTAAGTGCATGGGTAGGAGTCTGGCATCTGACTGCTCTGACAGAAAGCTTCCAAAAGAGAAAAAGCAAACAGAAAACAAAGCAATGATCTTTCTGCGTAGCCCCATGCATTTAGGTACTTGACTAATAGCTTGCAATAATCTGGGTAAGTGCAAAAGGCCCCGTTACGGGTCCTGCAGCACCGGGGTTTGCTTGCAGCTGGATCTGTACTAGGACGTGGTTTGCCATTTCGGGTCATGAGGGGAGCCCTGTGCAGCAAATATGCATTGGCAGAAAGGCAGAGCCGAGTGAAGGGAAGGAGCAGCAAAAGCAGCGCTCATGTTTTTGCTGACAGAAGCAGCAGAAATTGGAAAATGTCACTTGAGGGAGCCTCAGTGGCTGATACAGGCACTGGCAGGGCCTGACGGTGTTGGGGACACAGATACCTCTTGTCATCTGCCTCAGGGAGAGCCAGAGAGCGGGTGACAGCTACCTAATCACCACGTGTCAAATAAAACAATGATGCGATGCAGATATTACTTCATAACCTGCAATCACAGTCTCAGAGAGTCTGTGATGACAAAGCAGGGGCACCTCAGTACAGGGGGAGGAATGAAGTTGTCTGTCCTGGCAGGGATAGTGTTAATTTTCTTCCTAGCAGCTGGCACAGTGCTGTGGTTTGGACTTAGTACAAGAAGAATGTTGCTAACACACTGATGGTTTAGTTGTTGCTGAGCAGGGCTTACACTAAGTCAAGGACTTTTTCAGCTTCCCCTGCTCTGCCAGGTGCACAAGGAGCTGGGAGGGGGCACAGCCAGGACAGCTGACCCCAACTGGCCAAGGGGGTGTTCCGCACCGTATGGCATCACGCTTGGGGGGGAGTTGGCTGGGGGGGCAGCGATCGCTGCTCAGGACAGGCTGGGCCTCGGTCAGCGGGTGGTGAGCAGTTGCATCATGCATCACTTGTTTTGTATATTCTATATATTCTATTAACATTATTATTATTGTTGTTGTTGCTGTTGTTGTTGCTATTCTTTTCCTCTGCTGTTTTGTTAAACTGTCTTTATCTCAACCCACGGGTTTTACTTTTTTCCCAATTCTCTCCCCCATCCCAGTGAGGGGGGGCATGGGCGGAGTGAGCAGGCGGCTGCGTGGTGTTCAGCTGCCTGCCGGGTAAAAGCAAAGAAAGGTGCACAAACGCCCGACTTCCAGAGGCACAATCTGTTGTGCGAGCACTTCAGCCGAGCCTATTCAGAAAGGGAGAAGGAGAAGGAAGGGGGGGCAAATACATGCATTCATATTTCAGAGGCCCAGCTGCCCAAAGCAAGCCCAGACAAAAGGCTCTGTTGTCCCTTTGCTGGAAATAGCAGCCGGATCAGGCTTTTGGGGCAGCAGGAGAGAGCTAAGCATCGCATGATGGGACATGTCCGCCCTTGCGAGGGCCGTAGCGCTGTATGTACAGCTTTGTATAAGGTACGGAAAAATACTAAACAAAAGAATAAAAAAAACCCAGGCCCCACAACTCATTGTGTGTCTGTGAGCCGTGGGGTTGTGCCCGTACCCCAGGATGCAGCAGCTCACCAGCCAAGCAGTCACATCAGTTCTCCTGGGCTCCTGGGAATGCACTGGCCGTCCTGGGGGATGGACCCTCCTTTCAGAAACTGCCTTAAAAAGCAGCAGCAGGAGCTGCTCCTGTGAAAAAAAAAAATGCTGGCAAGGGCGGCCAGCACGGGGGAGCGCAGCCCCCAGCTTGTCCGGGGTTCAGGGCAGCGACAGGAGACCTGGCACGGCTGCAAGTCCTGCATCTGGGGAGAGGGAGCATAAAACAAGCCTATATCTGAGCCTGCAGGGATGCTCTCGCATCCCCCTCCTCCTCTGGCCTTTTTTTTGTGTCTGTGTGCCAATTACTGATTAATTGCCATCCCTGAGAGACGGTATTAGGATAGTTTGACCTGAGCTAAGACCTCTCATCTATCTTTGCTTTCTAAAGAATGGGGGCATAACCACATCGTGTGGCCAGGGGGCTTCACGCTGCCCTCCTTCACCTCAGGCTTCACTGTCTTTGAAAAATCATTAGCTTGCTCTCAGCTCCGTGAGCCTCTCTGGACGTGACAGCCAGAAGGCCAAAGAGCGCTGCGCAGGGGGGGGGCAGCCCCTCCGGGGTG
>NW_009259707.1:2226061-2236772 GCF_000687185.1 Egretta garzetta | reverse complement strand
TGCGCCCCCCCCCCCCCCCCCCCCCCCCGCCACTGTGTATCACTGGCACACAGGGGCAGCAGCCTCTTCCCCGGCACTGGTCCCAGTTCAGTCCTACAGCTTTCTCCTAAAGACATTTTTCCCTCTGATACTCTGCAGTCCCTTTACCTCAGCAGGACCCTGACACTTCAGGATTCAAGCAATAAATGATGTGTTAATTAAGAAGCGTATGTGGCTTTGTCCATTGCATGCTGTTGACCCATTCTTTGCAAGGAGTGAGTGGAAGAACCCAGCTCTCCTACGCAGGTCTCATCCTTTGTCTCCCAGGAGCCTGCTTTATTGCAGAGCTGATAAAACATCAGCGTGATGTCCAAGCCAAAACCGCACATAGGTCTGAGTTTTTGTTCCTCGCAGCTCCCTTGGCACATCCTGCTGCAGCCCTCCACGTCCAAGATGCAAGCCAAAACATGGAGTAAAAGGGACCCCTTGCAGTCAATGTACTATGTGATCCCTAACGTGCAGGTGAGAGAGAAGAAGGTTGAGGCTCTTCTTAACTGATCCTGAATCCTAGTTATTTTTTGCCCAGTACCAGCATAGGAAGGATAAAACCAAACACCTACTGTCATGGATTAACCCCAGCCAGCAACCAAGCACCACCCAACTGCTCGCTCACTCTCCTCTGGTGGGATGGGGGAGAGAATCAGAAGAGTAAAACTAAGAAAACTCCTGGGTTGAGATAATGACACTTTAACGGGGAAAGCAAAAGCCACACACAAGCAAAGCAAGGAATTCATTCACTGCTTCCCATGGGCAGGCAGGTGCTCAGCCATCTCCAGGAAAGCAGGGCTCCATCACACGTAACGGTGACTTGGGAAGACAAACACCATCGCTCTGAGCGTGTACCCCCCTTCCTTCTTCCTCCCCTGGCTTTATGTGCTGAGCATGACATCATATGGTATGGAATAGCCCTTTAGCCGGTTGGGGTCAGCTGTCCTGGCTGTGCCCCCTCCCAATTTCTTGTGCACCTGGCAGAGCAGGGGAACCTGAAAAGTCCTTGACTGGTGTAAGCCCTGTTCAGCAACAACTAAACCATCAGTGAGTTATTGACATTCTTCTCATCCTAAATCCAAACCACAGCACTGTGCCAGCTAACTAGGAAGAAAATTAATTCTATCCCAGCCAAAACCAGGACACCCACCTACACTTCTCAAAGCCGAAATGTTGCAACTGGTCTGGAAAATGCTGTGTAAGAGAAAAACTCACTGTAGTAAGTTCAGGTAGCTAGCTTTTCCAGCAGGGTCCTGAGATGCCCCCAGGTAATGGAAAATGCATTTCTCTCACCACCCTGCTGGCCCCAGCTGCAGCAGTGCTCACATTCATGTGGAGATGCACCCAAAAGCATCACCCCTGGGACAGAGCACAGGCAGCCTGCATCCAGTGCTGGTCATTCCTGCCTCAGGACTTGCCTGCAAGCTGGACCATCTGCCCTGGCTGAAGGGGAACCAGTGAGACCCACGCAGAGGGAAATAGCAGGAGCTGGTGGTGAGGGTGTGCGGCTGGGATGCAGCCTGCTTTGCCTGCCTGTGTTTTACTGTAAGAATTTCAGCCTCAAGCTCATTATAAGCCCAACCCAAATCCCCCTTGCCTCTTCCCAGTCTGCCCAGTGCCTTTGGTTTGGTCTCGGACAGGAGTCTGAAGTGAGGCACTGGCTCTCCCAGCTGGGAACCTCAGGCTTGGGGCTGGCACAGGTTTTAGGCTTGGGCAGTGGGTGCGCATGTCTGCACCCACTTGGTCCCCCCTCCATGCCCGAGCTGCAGCCTTTCCTTCCCTCTTTCCTCCCAGAGCACCTCAGGGGGGGTCGCCCCCAGCACAGAGCTGCCTCCCAACACCAGGGATGCTAAAGGGGACACTTAGCGTGTGGTTTGCATGCTGTCTAGTCTTTGCTGAACAAGCAGTGCATAGGAAGAGAACCGACAAGTCACCTTTTTTTGAAGTCCTCAAAGAGCTATAAACCCGACCGCTCAAAAGTAAACCAAATAGCTGATGAAAGGAAGAGCCATGTGTCGCTGCCACAGGTAAGCAGCCAGGCATCTGCTTTAACAAGGAGTGTTTGAAGGCCCCCAGCGAGCACACCCTTGCTCAGGTTCCTATCAAAAGGAAATTCAGTCTCAGGAGGATTTTTTTTTTACCCTGAGAAGTTTTCCAGCCAGATGGTGTAAGTCTCAAAAAGTCATGTCTGAATCATTTCTTTTTAATAAGTAAATGTCTTCATAGAATCATAGAATCTTCCGTCTGTCTCTCCCTTATTCAGGCTTCCTTCGTGGGACCAGAACAAAATTATAATAATTTTTTTTTTTTTTTTAAAGTAGAAAATGGGCCTCCCTGTCTTGCTCCCCTAGATTTGTGGAAGTTTTTCCTTGAGAAGTCTCCCCAGAAGGGGAAGGTGGACGCGCTTGTCCCACCCGGTGGGGCGGCTTGATGAAGCGCCGCTCTTCACCGCCTACAGATGCAGCACAGGGCTGCTGGCAAACTTCCCTGCTGGGTGGGGGGGAAGTCCCTCAGGAATTGCATTTATGCAATAGTGTACTTGTATTACCATCTATGTGTCCAGCTCCTCTTACAAAGTTCAGTGTGGTTTTCTTTCTGCTGGCTATATTGCAGCACCTTTGGGAAATCCTCTTCATCACTTCAGTGGACGTGGTGTCCTCCAAGTCGTCTGCAATCACCTCTTGCAAGCTGGAAACGAAACGGCACTTTCTACCTCTCCTTTTATGTCGTGGAAGTCAACAACACAGATGTGTGCGTGCCTGGACGGGTGTGGTGATTTTAAAGGTGTTGCCTGTTTGGTTCCTATATACTCAGCAGCCAAGCAAGAAAACCAGGACTGTGGCTGTCCCCCCCTTGCTCCTCTAACTGGGCTCTGCCATCTTAGTGCTAAAATACCCTCCCAACAGGGGACTGAAAGCAACCGTGGGAAGGTGTGCAGTGTTCAACCTGATGTACTCAATCTGGGCTGCAAAAGTGTCCGGATTCCCTACTGCAGTTGGGTTGTTACCTGCAGCGATTAGATGTGCATTAGCGTATGTAAGCAAGTAGATGCATCCAACTTTGGGAAAGATTTTAAATAGGCAGCTTAGGCCATCCTCTTGATTTCTCTCAACATGAGGATTTTCTGCTTTACTGGTTTATTTTTGGATGCACAGACTGCAGAAAAAGGAATTTTGTTAAGAGAGGCATGCAGTCTCATTTGTGGAAGTAACTTTTCAGAAGTATGAGCAAACATTGTGCTGCTCTACTTTAATCTATACATGTTTTGCTGACTTGGAAGTTGGTGCCGCATTTCAAAGACTAACTCGCTAAGCCTGATTGGTGTCCTTTATCTTTTGATGTTTAAGAAGCTTTTCTTTCCAAAGTCTCCTTTTCTTTCAAAGCACTTCAGTGGAAGCCCTCTCTTGCCCACACTCAGAATTGCACATAGCATCCCTCTATTCTCCCTGATTTATCATATGTATTCTCTTGACTAGAGGCAGATCATAAATTTGCCCTAATTTATGATCTGGTGTTTTCCCTTTTCTTTCAATTCTGCCATTTTCTGAGACATGTATTTCACCCTAATGAAATAATGTATCTACTGGTGTATGCTCATCCCTCTGACAGTAAACTATGGTGGTCTACCACTGCAGTAAGGACATTAAATGCATTAACTGGAAGCAGAATCAGCTGATTCCTTGCTGACATTTCATCAAGCATCTGGACCTTTTTTTTTTCTCCTTAACTACTACTACTTATATGTTCAAATGCAAAAAAGTGTGTTTAAAAATAAAGTGAAGGGTCAAACTCTGACCTTGTTGTCTGTGGGAACTGCACTGATGTGGTGCTTAAGACCATGTTCTGGTCAGAATTCCACAGTAGAAAGAAGAACACTTTTATTTTGTTTTGGCTTTTTTGGGGGCAGCAATAGCTACAGGGTAAAAGACCCATTTATGTCTTGTTTGGAGGCTTGAAAACAAACCATACCCTTCAGCGACAGTTCTGGGACTTGTATGTCACTTAATGTTTGTACTACTCTTCTAGCTTTTTGTCACCAAAGGTGTTTGCAGGAAAAGAGGATTGTCATTATTAATTTTAAAGAGGTCATCTGCTCCTGCTTCCTCTCTCTCTCTCCTGGAGTCATTATTTTCTGCTTGTGACATCAAAATTGTTGCTGTGGAAGTGTTTGCCATCTCAAAAATAGAAGAACATGACATCATGCAGGAAAATAACAGCAGGAGCTGAGGAACTTTTAAAGGTGGCCTGATTTTTATTTTTTATTTTCTTAAACTCTGATTTGAACTGTGTTTCCCTGAATAAATTGATTTGGCAGGCAGTAGGCCTCCTACCTACCACGTCCATTGATAGCATGTATGACTTCCCAGAGCTTTGATGTTGCAATATGAGATGATCAGCAACGGCTCAAGATTTAAACTTCCAAATCAGGGTTAATCGCGGAAACGCAACTAGATCCTCAGCCACAGGTTCACTGGCAAAATGTTCCATTGATGGTGACTCCTGCCAAGTCAGGATAAAGATTAATTAATTCCATGCTCCCGATGGTCCTTTGTAGGACACATGACACATCGTGTCTTCCCTTGATGCTCAGTTTAGCTGTGGGGAATAGGAAAGGTTTGGACAAGACGCCATGCTTGGTGTTTCTTCTCCTTCTGGAGGTCAGAGACTGGCTACAGCAGGAGGGGAGAAGGTGGACAAGAGGCAAAGCTCTCTGTGTAGGGCCAAGCAAACTCACGAGTAGCAGAGTCATCTTGCTGGTCCTCAGACTCAGAACTGAAATGTTAACTGGATTAAAAACAAGAATCAAGTCAAGAACTGATGGGGATTTTGCCTCCTGAGGTAACACAGGGTGCAGTCCACCCTGGAAGATCGTCTGGCCTTTTTCCCCTGACAGACTTCTTACTCTGGCATGACCCTATGACATTAGGACCCTTTTTGTGACCTTTCTGTGGTCCTTTGAGGTGGCTGTTGTGTGCTTTATTTCTGCATCGAAGATCTTAAGTTTGTCATGGATAAATGAAGCGTTTTGTGGCAAAGCAAAGAAGGGGTGTGGATCCTTCCATTATATCATTTCCTGTGACTGCCAAAGACTGGATTTAATGACTCAGCAGGCTTCTTCCAGTCGCATTTCTGATACTAGTTGTTCAGGCTAAGCTCGTAGGAGAATCTAGACTACTGCCCTGACAATGCTTTGCTTGCATTTGGGCCTGGGTTGGGAGTAGGACTCTCTGTAATGAGCTCTGAAAGTAGTGAGTTACCCAGAGGAAGGAGCTGAGGGGAGCAGCCTGCTGCCTGAAGTCCAATTTGAAGCCTTTTGACTTTGAATCCTGTATTCTTCTGAATTTGCTTTTTCGGAGAAAGGCTTTCTCATTCTCCATGCAGCAGTAGAGTCTTTTTGCATATCACAGTTCTAAACTTGCCTGAGGCCTCTGGATGCTTTAATCATGAAACAATAGTTCAAGAACCAACAGGAAAGACTTTTGGCAGCCACCGCAGTCCTGCAGACCCAGTCCCCTCCTTATTCGGTGTACCGGTTTGTTGCAGAATTTGGCTGAGCTTGTTGTGGGACGACTCCTTCACGCCTGTTTTTCCTTCTGGGCTTTTGGAGGCTCTGCACAGTTCTTCTTATCTCCACCTCCTTCCTCCTGCTCATCTGTTTGTCATATCGCTTTCATCAGGTGGGATCATGCAGTGGCTCAGACAGTGGATATGTAGAGGCTATGGGAGTAGCATCCTCACCCCATAGATGTCTAATGAATCCACATGTGGCTGCATTACCATCCTGGCCAGGACACATTATCCTGGCATGGGAACTGGAGAGCAAACAATCAGGGTACATGCAGGGACTGAGGCAGAGGGACCCAAATGGCTCTTCAAGGCTTCGTCATGGATTCATGTGGGTCTGAATGCGGCATTAGCTATGGCAGACCAGACATACCTCCCAGCACCTGTGAGCATCTTGGTGGCTTTTCTGAAATGGAGAGCACAGGGGACTGCGGTACAGGCTACTCAGCGTAGCTCCGTGGAGGGTCTAGGGGAGATGGAAAGATCCACGCTGGTCCCATGGTAATGAACCCTGCCTGGCTTCTGCAATGAGTTATAAGCAAGGAAGCCACTCCTGTCTACTAAACAAGAGAAGAAAATATGAGGAAAAATGTTGCCACAGCAATTTTAGAGGCCTGCCTTAGAGAAATCTTGGTAGAAAAAGCAGCAACTACATGCACAGAGGATAATGGGAAATAGAAGATTTAGAAAATAACAAATGTTACGTGGAGATAAGGAGATGCTGGTAGACGTGGTTTAACAATGGGAACTTTATCCTCATCTTTTTATTTAATAGAAAAGCTGATTACATTCTCGTTCATATGAAAAATAAAACAAACAACTGAAAAGGAGGGAATGGTAAATTGTTAGCTGCCTATTTAAAAACACAGGAGCTGCGGAGTTATTCCAAAGGCATTTTCTCCGTCTTGCTCACTAACTTGTAACTCAAGTGGAATAGCTAATGAATTTGAGGCATTCTGAAACGTGCAAGCGCGTTTCCCAGCGTCTCCCGTAATCAATCACTCTACAGGGAGACAATCAATTTATCAAAATTAGAAATTCTTGATAGGGCTGTTTCACAGTTCCTCTACCTTTAGGGAGGAAAACAAAACAATGAATTAGACACAAGGGAGAATTTCTCCAAAACGATGACTCCCCAGCCAAATAAGATTGAACCTGTCATGATAATGGATTTATTTTGGGCTTGGTGAGGAAGCTGGTAAGCTCAGAAGGTAAGCAGCATACATAGACACCTGTGCCCAGAAACGTATGAGCTCTCAGTTTGGAGCATTGCTGACTTATCAGTGCCAGGTCTCAGCACTTCCTCCTAAGCCGTTCAGCAACACTTTGAAGCACCAGCTTAATTTTAAACTTGTTGGCTCACTGATTAGCTTCTGAGGTGAAGTTTAACCAAGCACGTGGCCGTGGGTATTGGACATCCAACCAGCTGCCCCCTCTGCAGGTTGGTGTCACCCTCAGGAGGTGCCAGTGGTCATGGTCCCCACAGCAGGCCCTGCTGGGAGACATGACTTTTCTCCTCAGCCCCAGCAGAGTGGAAACCACCAGGCCTGAGGCTACTGAGGATGGCTGCAGGGCTCTGCTGTTTCACAAGCTTCAGCAACCATTAGGTGTGCATTCGCTTACAAAACCTGATGTCTTCACAGATACTTATCTTGGAGCTCAGCATGGTGGGACCCCAAGTTTGGGGCTTTTGAGTGCTCCTACAATGCAAATATCAGATAATAATTCATAAAAGTAAGAATAGGAAAATAAACTAAGCAAAAGCTTGGTTCAAACTCTTGAAATCAGTGAGGCCTTTCTTTGGAGCCCATTAGGACTTTGATTTGGCTCTTGAGAAAAATTATTCTTTCCCATGAAAGAAACATTAAAGGTATGTTTGTTGTTCCTGTGTTCAAGTATGAGACTCTTCCACATTTTCTTTGCGTAATGAAGAATTATAGACTTATTCCTAATCAGTTAACAGCAAGGAATGAAGAGCAGATCCTACACACTAGACGTTATCGGAGAGATAATGAAACCCAGATGACGTTTCAGGAAGAACTTTGAAATCCTTTTTCCTTAGATAAGCTATCATCTGCTCTGTAAGCAAAATTGTTGTGACTATGGTTGGGTTTTGTTTTTTTTTTTCCCTTGGTTTTCATTAACACAACCATTTGCATAAAAAACAAGATTCTTCTTTCTGAAAAGTTCATATTCTCCTGCTGCTTGTTCCCCCCTCCCTGAAGTTCTCATTCTCTGTTAGCAACCTGATAAAACACTTCCACTAAACACAATTAGGGTATCACCAACACGACTTTATCGCTTTGGGTGATAAGGAACAAGCAGCAAGCACAGCCACAAAACCTGCAGGAATATAGATTATGTTTCCATGTCATTTGCTCCATTAACAGCTTTTATGGCATGTTTGAAAAAAAGGAACAAAATGATAGAAAGAGATTGTATTCTTTACGTACCTCAGATGCTTACAGATGAGGTAATGTATAGATTATGAGCCTCAGGTAGGGCCTTCTGAGACCAATGAAAGGACTTTCATCAGCTTCGCTGAGTTTCAGATAGAACTAGGCGTTTGGAGTGAAGCAGAGTACCGCTATGTAATCTACACTGACAAAAACTGGAAAGGAAAAAAAAAAAGCAAGTGAGAAGGGAAAAAAGCTGCAGGCGTTTTTGCTGACTTGGATATGAAGGTTCACAGCAGATTCCATTGAAGCTGAAACAGATCCATATCTAAATGGAAATAAGGAAACCACTACATCTGAATGAGACTTTGCTGATCCTGTCTGATTAACCTGGTAAATGTTCAGGTACTTTAGTAATTAAACTTTAACTTTAGAAGCTAAATTGCTTCTAAATAAGCTGCTGGGATTTACCTTTGGCATGGAGATCAACAGTTGTCTTGTCTTCCACACTAGAAGAGCTTGGAGCATCATTATGACAGCCAGCACCATAGACCAAGCCACCACTAGAAACAGATTTGAAGAGGAAGAGACCCATATTTAACCATAGTCAAGAAGATGTATAGAAAAACATATTTAAGAATTTTAACCAGCAAGATTTCATCTAATATTTAAATCGTTAAGTGTTATGATCAACCTGTGCTGTAAAACAAAAGGTGCTGTGGGAAAGTTAGTGGACGAAACTACAGTGGTAATGACAGGTGACTGAGAAAGGATAATGTCTGGTTAATAATCACCATCCAAAACATGTTTAAATAGTTCTAGAATAGAGGCAAATTGCAGCTTTGAAAATAGAAGGAGTACCTGTAAGACAGCAGAGCCTGTCTCAGGAAGGCTGAGAGTGGCGATGAACAACCTCCTCGTCACAGCTTCCCAGGGCAATGCTGCACAAGAAGAGGGGCATCAAACAGAAGCAGGCACGTTGCCGTGCCTCTGTGCAGCATGTGCAAGACCACTTCCGGAGCAAGATGCCCACTTATGGGGTCTACGCTGCACAGAGGATGAGGAGATGCTGGGGAGAGTCCACAGGAGGACAGTTTGCTCAGTTGTGTTCAGTTTTGGGCCCCTCACTACAAGAAAGACGTTGCGTTGCTGGACCATGTCCAGAGAAGAGCAACGAAGCTGGTGAGGGGTCTGGAGCACAAGTCTGATGAGGAGCAGCTGAGGGAACTGGGGTTGTTCAGCATGGAGAAGAGGAGGCTGAGGGGAGACCTTATTGCTCTCTACACCTGCCTGACAGGAGCGGGTAGCGAGGTGGGAGTCGGCCTCTTCTCCCTGGTAATGGGCAGTAGGACAAGGGGAAATGGCCTCAAGTTGTGCCAGGGGAGGTTTAGGTTGGGCATTAGGAAAAAAATTTTCACTGAAAGGGCTGTTAAGCATTGGAATGGGCTGCCCAGGGAAGCGGTCGAGTCTCCAGGGATGGAGTATTTAAAAGCTAGGCAGATGAGGTGCTTACGGCCATGGTTTAGTGGTGGGATGGCAGGGTTAGGTTAACGGTTGGGCTGGATGATCATAAATGTCTTTTCCAACCTAAATGATTCTATGACAATCAGGGTGACCCTCATCCTGAAGACCAAGCATTCCCAGGTGTGACTTCAGGTAGACAGGCTGGCTTTCCTACTGAGGAGGAAGCTGAGTGGTGACTTAACGTTCTTACACACAGAAAAATGTATCTGATAAGGGAATGGTGGGGTGGCATAAAGTTGCAGACAAGGGGATAACAAGATCCGGCAGGTAGAAATTGAAGTCAGATGAATTCAGCCTTGACACAAGATGTAATTTCCTACTCTTAAAGTTAATGGGATGTCAGAGTGCCTGAACGGGAGAGGAGGTGGGCTTCATTCATGACTACATTGGGCACCTCTGTCAGTTTATGATAACACGTGCCCTTTACAAAATGCTGCTCCCTTCAAATCAGCTGCACAGGGGCAAATGGGCAAGGGGGAGCAAGCTCCAGGGGATCAGGTGCGGGGGGGAAATGGGGGCAGAGGAGATTCTGACCCGGGCACATGCGTATTGTTCGCACCGCTGCGGAGGGCTGTACAGCTGAAAATCGGCTGATTCCCCTGTTTGCTGCCCCCCTGCTCTGCAGAGAGGCCAGGAGCGCTCTGTGGCTGGGCAGTGCTTGCACGTCCTGCTAAGGCCATTACTGCAACCAACCTCTCTGCATCCAGGCTTCGTGCAGTTGCCCAAGGGGCTCCATGGGGGATATTTTTGTCCTATCGATGCATGACTACTAGATATGTATTTCAGATGGAGGCAGGGAAAAGAAATTATCCCCAGCTGGGCACAATAAATCCAAACAGGACAGATCACAGCACACCAAGGCAATCATTTGGTGATGGGAGACAGCATCAAGACCTCTTTTACATTTTATTTTGCCTGTTAGCAGATATGGAATGAGGCCAGAAGAAACATTTGAGTAACATCAGCTGGCGTCCACCACGCCGAGCACAGACCACCTGCCAGCACGGTGTCCCCCAGGCCCCGGGACGCTCTGCCTCCTGCTGCCCACCCCTGCCTGGCAGCAGTGCGGCCTCCTTGCCTGCTCCTGTCCTCAAAGGGGAGATGGCCAACGCGAGGTGGAGCCACGGAGGGGGTCAGCGTGGGCTTCCTGGCCTTCGGCTGCCCGAGCGCTGAGCAGAAATGAAAAGTTGTTGGTTGAG
>NW_009259707.1:2213357-2226050 GCF_000687185.1 Egretta garzetta | reverse complement strand
GAGCCTGAATGCAGCCCTTTAATTAGGGGAAGCTAATTACATTTGACAGAGGAAAATAGGCTGTCAAGTAGTATGGGAGAAATTCTTTGTGATTCGGCAGAAACCATTTTAACCTGAGGTGTCCTGCAGGCAGTAGGCACAGATAGGAAGCTGGTGTGTCTGAGAGCGGGATGCGTTGTCTTTTCAGCAACATTTCCCCTTCTCTGGGGATGTGTCCACTTTGGACAGTGGCCGACAGACGGGCAGTGAAAGGCTGCTGAGGCTGAGGTTTCCTACCAGACGGCAGCAATCCACCTTAGAACCATAGAATCATGGAATTGTTTAGAGTGAAAAAGACCTTTAAGATCATCAAGTCCAACTGTTAACCTAACCCTGCCATCCCACCACTAAACCATGGCCGTAAGCACCTCATCTGCCCGGCTTTTAAATACCTCCGGGGATGGGGACTCAACCACTTCCCTGGGCAGCCCGTTCCAATGCTTAACAGCCCTTTCAGTGAAAAATTTTTTCCTAATGCCCAACCTAAACCTCCCCTGGCCCAACGTGAGGCCATTTCCCCCCGTCCTCCCGCCTGTTACCAGGGAGAAGAGGCCGACCCCCACCTCACTACAGCCTCCTGTCAGGCAGTTGTAGAGGGCGATAAGGTCTCCCCTCAGCCTCCTCTTCTCCATGCTGAACAACCCCAGTTCCCTCAGCTGCTCCTCATCAGACTTGTGCTCCAGACCCCTCACCAGCTTCGTTGCCCTTCTCTGGACATGGTCCAGCAATGCAACGTCTTTCTTGTAGTGAGGGGACCTTCCTGCTGCATCGGAGCGGTGGCGGCAGCAGCTGGTGGGGTGGGGGCTGCCAGGGCAGGTTTAGTCTGGCGTTGGACCTGAATAAGGCTTAGGACATGCAAAATCTCTTTACTTATTTGCTTATCAGAGGATTTAGGCTGAGCTTTCTAGAAGAAGCTGGCACAGGCTGAGCACAGCCCCACTGACATCCAGGAGGAACTGGGCTCCTTCATTACCAGACCTCTTTGAAAATCCCAAACTTCCTCTCCCCTCCTGCCCCCTGGGGGGCTGGGACTGGCTCAGGGTGCTTGCTTGTGGCTTATTTCATAACGTAGTTAGTTAAATAATCGTGATATCGCAGAACTTAACTCGCTGAACTCCAACAACCAGCGTAATGTGGAGTCTGAAGAGCTGGCGATGGCAAATGGTTAACTCACACGTGTTTACAGCACATCATGATAGTCGCTGGCACTGAAACAAGGGCAGTAGAAAGTGGATTAGATGAAGATAAATGTGAGACACAGGCAGGAACAAGTACTCCAGCAGATGTGTGTGGAAATTAATGGGGTGGTGATAATAACAAATCCTGATTCGCCACACAGTAAATGTGTCTCTTGATAATCGGTTTCCAGTAGGATACCAACCGGGCATGCAGGAGACAGGAACTTAGGTGGGGTGACATCTCCGCATTGCCAATGCATTGGATAGGCGCTGAATTGCTCGAAAAAGACAGCTGGAAAAGTTGAGTTTGTTTTGTTCTCCTGCAGTCTCCCCCTCCCGTCAAAATTTTATTTTCTGGATCTGTGACCCAGTCCCTTGACAAATAAATCCGCAGGGCTACCAGGGAAAAAGATATGTCCCAACTGGAGCATAAGGCTGGTGGTGGGGAGATCTGGGTCAGGTTCCAGCTGCTGCCTCCGATACCCTGCCTGAGGCGGGGCGGGGGGTCACTGCCGACCCCACGAGCCTGCTCATCTACCGAACTGGGATGCGAAAGCTCCCACAGGGCGCAATACTTTGCCAGATGTGTTGTTGAACTTCGTGTGTTTATGTTTGTGAGGAGAACGCAGGATGAAAGGCATTACAGAAATGCAAGATATGATTTGTTATGATTTAAAAGCCGTTCTGGTTTAGCAGTGCTACTTTCAAATATTTGCACCCTGCAGGCGTTTCCAGATAAGGTCTCAAGCCCAGCTCTTTCTTTTCCGGTCCCATTTTTTAAAGCAGCAGCATGGTTTCCAAACCCTTTGGAAACAGGTCTTTGAGCTTGCCCGCTGCAGCCTATGTGACCGCAGGGACCAGGCTGTGGCTCCGCAGACACGGAGGCATGAAAAGCCATCCCCGTGCTTGCCTCTCTCCCCCGTGCCTACGGAGGCACCCTGGCTTCATCCCGCACATCCATCCCTGGGGAGGTGGGCGATGAAGGTAGCGCCAAGCCGCCCAGGGCTTCAGCTGCATCCATTCCCTGGAGGAAGCAGGAGAGAGGGAATGAGTGGCAGGGGAAGCCGAGGGGAGGGGGCTGGTTTGCAGTTCCCATGCTGGACCCCTAAGCTGCGTGCCTGGTGTGCCATGTCGGCGTGTAGGTCTGCAACGCTGTTTTCTTAGCAGGGAAATCATTCAGAAGAGTCCCGTTCCTCCATCCTCTGCATCACAGTTTGCTGCTGGTGCCTGAATTGCGTGGGTAAAACTGGGCGGCAGCTCTGTGCACTCAGGCCTTGGGAAGCTCCAGCTTAACAATAGCAAATGTAGGCTTCTTTTTGCTTGCTTTGCTTTGAGCAAGGGATGTTTTTTTAGTTGGGGTCATTTTGGTGAAGCTGTTCACAGAGGAGTGCTGTAAACATATTTCCCAGCAAAGTGGAGGTTGGGGAGATGAAATTCAGCTTGCAAAGGACCTGACCGACCAAACTGGGACTGCCCTGCTGCCAATTTTGCCAATTTACATGGAGCTCAGGCTGTAGCAGGAGAGGGAGAGGAGGAGGAGGAGGAGGAGGAGGATGGGCAGCCCTGAGGCTGGCATTGCCACAGGGGTAACTGTAAAAAGGACCCACCACCTCATTACTGGTATTTGATATTTCTGCCCAGGTGCCTGGAGTGGGGTTGGGTGAGGGTGAGAATAAATCCCGTGGGACCTTTCTGCGCACCTGTTAAAATCCAGTCATTTGAAAAAGTGTACGAAAGACAAAGAAAATGGAATTTATAGATTTTTGCGTTGCATCCCAAGATCGATATGACATGTTCCACTCCCAGAGAAGGCAGCAAGCACCTCACTTGCTCGAAGGCTGCTTTTCCTGGCTAAGCCCCCAGGCTGTGTGCGATGGCGTGGGTGGGACGGATGCTCTGTCCCCTGGCCCCTCTCTCCCGGCCTCCCCATGTTCATTCAGCTGCATCAGCCCTGGGCTCCCTTGCCTGGGCTCCTGGGCTTGGGCAGTGAGGGGTTGGCAGTCGAGCGTGGCAGCAAAAACCCCCAAAAGCAGCGAGCGGGGACCTGCCAGCTCCCGCCTGCCGACGTTTTAAGCCCAACCAAACGCATCTCATCTCTCAGTCACCACTTCTCACGCACATGACCTGTTAAAAGGATTAAATTAAAAGAATTCCCAGAGCCAATCTAGTGATGATATGATGAGAGACGGGAGCTCAAGCGTATCCCAGAGGTGGCCGATCGGGTTTCCTAGGATGTATTATTTATGGGGCCATCTGCTTGAGACAAGTATTGAAGTCTGAAGGGGAGGAGGATTTTGATGGAATTCACTAAATATGCTGCTGTAGTTATTTATGGAATAAAGCTGGCAGCAGAGTACCTGCGTGCTGATGCCTTCAACAGAGCGCTGCTCAGCTCTGAGAGCTCACCCATGTTCCAGCAGAAGGGGCCATTCATAGTGTGAGGGAGAGAGGTTTAAATGCATTCCGCTCCAAGTTGCTGGACGCAGGCTGTGCAATACAGCCGTACAAACAGAGCCGTGTCTGGAATGCAAGGAGGCAGGGGCGGCATCCAAAAGAGGCAGAGTCTGCAGGAGAACGGGAAGAATTTCCCCAAAATAGCTGGTTTAGTTACTGTATAGCCCAGTAACTGTAGGATTTGTTTACCACTATTATAGGCAACATGAAGCAAAATTGCAAGTGTAAAAAAAGAAACTGTCTCTCTCTCCGATTTGGGCTGACATGCTATTTAAATAATATGGGTCAAGAAATCTGAAATAAAATATCTTCATGAACAGGATTCGTGTTCCTTCCCTTCTTGTCCTTCTCCCCTGCTGGTAAAAGCAGCCACCTTCTGCTGACATTTCCCCATTGCAGTTGTGTCATCAAATTTCTAAATATCCAAGCTTCCTCGGGCTAATGTCGAAGCCTTTCTTAGTGATCGGGAATGAAATTCCTCTCAAAGCTTCAGTTGGAAAGGTTCTGCTAAACCCTTACATAGAAATTTGCTGGAAGCTACCTGTCAGTTTGCTGCCCACTTTCCAGTAATTCGGACTAATGACTCGTCAACCCTCTCCCCCCCCCTTTTTTTTTTTCTTTCCTTTGCATCTGTCTAGAAGTAGCTTTCTGCTCCAGTTACTGGTTTAATAACACGAGGCTATCTTCCGAGGCGGAATTCACACCCAGTCTTACTTGATTTGTCTCATGGCTGTTTCTGTAATCCTTATTTTGTGAGTTTTTACAAAAAAAAAAAGACCCAAAATTGGGCAACTAGTTGTCAATTTGTACCTCTGACCTGGGGATATTGCTTAAGAGCTGTTCTCCTGGACACTGGACCTGTGTGAGAAAGTGCATCCCCTGCTCCGTGGCACCTGGACAATAAGGGTGCAAAGAAGGGCACTGCGAGCTGGGTGCATGGAGGAGAGGAGAGTCGGATGAAGCCCCAGCTGTGGGGCCACACGGGAGCTCCACCTTGTGTGCTGCCGTAAGGCACACCGAGAGCAAACCCTTGGTACGTGCTTCAGTCTCTAAAGACCCAGCAAGGCACGTGCAGCGCAGACCAGACACAAACCCACGTGAAGTTTAGCATTTGGGGACATGTGCTAGCTTCTTGTTGCAAACGTCTGAGTTAAAAAAGCAACCAGGCCTCTGGAGTCCCCTTTTTGTTCCTCTTGCTATAAGGCTGATACCAGTGGTGGATTTTTCTCTCCTCCTTGCAGCCCAAAAGCCTCTCGAGGACTGGATTTCTCTCCCAAAACTGCTGTGGTTGGCAGCCCTTCACCTACTGCAGGGGAATGACTCGCAAGGGATGAGACCCTTGGGCAGGACAGAGGGCCAGGGATTTTAAAGCCCTTGCAGGACAAAAGACTGGAGGGGCTGGCATCAAGTGGCTTTTGAGCAGCTGTCTCGGCAGAGGCTTCTTCATTTTCCAGCAAACCAGGCAGAAGAGTCATGAGAGCTTCCTAAGGAATACCTACGAGCCAGCGGCGTTGTGCCTCCCTGCATGTTTGTGCAGCCTTTATCACAAAGTGTTTGGCTGCTGCAACCCCACGATTAAATCAGGGATGAAATCCAACCTGCCCGATTCCACTGATGTCAGCTGCCACCGTGGCTATACCGCCACGCTGGGCGGCAATGCTTCCCACGTTGCCTCTGTTGCTTGGGATAATGTTCTGCCAGGCAGCTGGAACAGTGTCACCCTTTGCTGCTGCTGAAAGGAGAGCGCCATCGCCCAGGTCCAGCTGCCCGTCTCCACGTCCTCCCGGGTCCCGTGCCATATGCTGGTTGCGCACATCGCTGCGCTGGGCTCACGAAGCCAGCAAGGAGAGTGGCCCTCCTCCTCTGGCACCATGGTCATCTTCTGCCATGGTTGTCTTCTGCTGGCTTGGTGAGCTAAACTGGGTGGGTGAAGAGACTCACTGTTGGAGCCTTGGTGGCGTACACCGTGAGATCAGATGCCTAGATGGGATGAAAGGAGAAGAGAGGGTCTTTATGGAGGTGAGCCATCAGGGTGGCTCAGTCTCATCTGATGTGGTCCTCATCCCCGCCTGATGCCCTCCTGTCCGCTGTGCTGCAGCTTGTTCAGTCAGTGGCAGGATGGATCAGGAGATCAGGTGAAATGATGGGGAGGTGGTTTCTCGTTTTTTCCCTTGGGATACTTGCATCCAAAGCCACTTTACTGATCTGGATCACTGCATGGCTGTGTGAAGAGCTGTGTGGACGGACACAACGGTGTGGGAAGAGGCAGGGCAGGGACTGCTTACCCCATCTCTCCTGTTAAAAAATGTTCACCGCATCAGAGCCTCAGGGGCCAGACTCGAACCTACATTTTAGTTTTCTAAGAGGGCAGATCTCTTCAAGTAAGCTCTGATTTTTCCTGTGGAGTCAATGAAGAACAAAACAAAAAAAAAAGCTCTTGGAGGCTTCCAGGTCCTGTTCCTTTAGGTTTAGATGCCTACACTATGCGGATTGGGTTTTGCACAGTAAATAGCAAGCCACGGTGGTGGTCTATTTGAAGTGTGCACCATCATGTTACTTCCAAGTGGTGGCAGTAAATACAGCCCTGCTTCTCAGTGCTCCTCCACGAATGTGAAAGTGTGGTTGGTTGGCTTTGGGTGGGCCCTGTGTGGAGTATCCGAGCCCTTATGGACTGCATGCAGCTGCTTCGCTACTGAATGTCCAGATACGTGCCATAGCCACAAATATTCATCCCCATGTGTGGCCAGACATCCTGAGGTATGATCCAACACGTACATTTCCACTGAATGCCTGGATATGTATCTTGTCTTAGCTGTTCTGGCACTAAAAATACACAGTGTGCCTCCAAAATACAGCTGTAACTGTATCAAAAATTTCTTTAAACTGATTGTGATTTCCATAGGCCATCTGCAACACTACTGGGATGTCCCATTGAAAACCAGACCTTTTCATTAGGCAGATGCCACGCTTGCTGTCTGTCCCTGACTACTTACAGATTCAGAGACATTTTTTTGATGTTACCAATGTCCATTCTATTTATTCCTTCTGGATTAGCCAAAACAAGAGGTAAAAAACACTGCGCCTGGAGTAAAACATGGTTTTGCTGCTTGCAGCCTTGCAAGGTTTTGAGCATGGCTGGCATTTAGAATCATAGAATCGTTCAGGTTGGAAAAGACCTTTAAGATCATCCAACCCAACCGTTAACCTAACCCTGCCATCCCACCACTAAACCATGCCCCTAAGAGCCTCCTCTACCTGTCTTTTAAATACCTCCAGGGATGGGGACTTGACCACTTCCCTGGGCAGCCCTGTCTATTTGACCACCCTTTCGGTGAAGAAATTTTTCCTAAGCTCCAATCTAAACCTGCTCTGGCACAACTTGAGGCCATTCCCCCTCGTCCTATCGCCCGTTACCAGGGAGAAGAGGCCGACCCCCACCTCTCTACAGCCTCCTGCCAGGCAGTTGTAGAGGGCGATGAGGTCTCCCCTCAGCCTCCTCTTCTCCAGGCTGAACAACCCCAGTTCCCTCAGCTACTCCTCATCAGACTTGTGCTCCAGACCCCTCACCAGCTTCGTTGCCCTTCTCTGGACACACTTCAGCGCCTCAATGTCCTTCTGGTAGTGAGGGGCCCAAAACTGAACACAGCATTCGAGGTGCGGCCTCACCAGTGTACAGGGGCATGATCCCTGCCCTGCTCCCACTGGCCATACTATTCCTGACACAAGGTGTTTTATCAGGAGTATGGGTCTTTACAAGAGGGAGCCTTAATTCCTGCAGTCAGGTGAGCTTGCAGGCCGTGCCTTCTCCCTCCATCCCTCCCGCTGACCCTGGGCGCGCCATTCCTCCATGCACCTCCTGCACCCCGGGTCTCAGCTCCGCTGCACGGGCGGATACTGGCTCCCAACACCTGCAAGAAATTAAAGAGGGCTGAAATGCTCCCAGGTGCCGGCTGCTCGTTGCACAGCCAGCACAAACCCCCAAATTCCTTTCGCCTGAGAACACGGGTACATCTGCTTGCAATCATCTTTCTCCAGGCAGCCGGCCTGATTAAGCAGAAATGTGATTCTCCACACTTGGACTGGGGAGGGCTCGGCAGACGCCTGCCAGCCGAGGGGCTGGGACTCAGGAGGGGCAGAATAACCGCGCCTTTCAGGCCCGGCATCCCCAGCAGTCCCCTGGCTCCCGCGCTCGCAGCCTCGGTCACTTCGTGCCCCACTTGCAGGAGGCAAGACATGCTGAAATAAAGAGAAACCTGTTCTGTGGCAGGAAAAGTCGTTTCTTCTGACCAGGCGTTTGGGAAGGAGGCAGGAAGCATATTATTTTAAAGGTAAACCGATAAAATATTTCTTTGCTGGAGGAAGGGGAGGAATGTCAAAACCACGCCAGCATTCTTTAGAAAAAAGTATTGTGGCGTCTTATTCCTGCCCTGACAACAACCGCGGGCTGTCATAAAGAAATGTTTTCGCCTTCAGCAGCCCGTAGCCTCGTGCAGGGTATTTTCTGTGCTGGAGGGATGCTCTTTGTCCATCTGTGCATGCGTGTGTGTCTCCACAGGGGTGTGAATGCACGCTCTGTAGCGGAGGAAATGGCTAAAAATATTAGGAGCAAAGGACAGTGAGTGGACACGGAGGAATATTAGCAGAGTCCCCAGTAATGCTGTTGTTTGTTTCTTAATATTTTCTTTATTGCAGCTGCCCAGTGAGGAAACAACTAAAAATCGCTACTTTAATGAAGGCTGCGGTTTGTAGCACAGATGCGTTGTGCTGTACGTACTCTTGTAGTTTTGTCAGATTCTGCTTCAAAACCTGCTTTTCATGCTGCTTCACAAACGGATCGAAAAAGTAATTTTGGCATTAAGAATGCCACGTTTGGGGAGTAAAGGGAAAGTATTCTTAACAAAAACTAGCTTGGCAATTGAGCAGCCAAGCTGCACCATGATTCCTGAAGGCAAGCTGAAGGCAGTGGCCGCAGTATACTTTTAATCCTCAGACCTGTTCATCAGTTAATATGTTTGCAAAGGCTAGGTTGCCCCCCGCCGCCCAAGGCTGTTTTTTACCGGCTCATAGTCCAGAGAGCCTGAGGGATTCAGCCAGGTCTGCAGAAGGTGCAGTTGCAGTTGCCATTGCCCGGGTGTCTCAGCCCAGCCGCAGCGTCCCTCCGGTGGGACTGATGACACCGGTCAGAAGTGACAATCAGCCACATCCCTGACTAAGGCAGCGGCATGGGAAAACGCTGTGCTGGGAGGCTGGGCAGGGGGACTCTGGCTGGCCCAGCCTGCTTTGTGTTTGCTCTTGGGAGGCACGTGGTTAAATTGGGCACAGACTTCTCCTAAACTGCCTGAACTGAACTCTTACCAAGACCTGCCCAGGTCTTGGTTTAGGTCAAGCTCTATTCTTGGCCTCCAACAAATGCCTAATAGAGAGGAAAGCTCTGCTGAGTAAATCTGACTCTGGGCATTTTTAGCAATCTAGCTGGTCTAAGGAAGTTCTTAATAGAAGAAGAACATTGGGTGGAAGAACATTGTCCCTTAACACGGGCAGGGAGTGGTGATAGACAGACACTGTTTTAAAAAAAAAAAAGAATTGTCATGCAGGGGTCTATGCACTTGTCTGCATGCTTGAACATTGCAGTTTATTCACCTGCATTCATGTACACATGCAGAATTTTAAGGTGATGACAGAATGACCTATGCTAGTGCATGAAGATTCAAAGGGAAACGTCTGTCATTAAAAAACAATAGGAAAAAACATTTGTTTAGCACAGGCTGAGACATAGAAATGTTTGCATGCTGTGTTTGGCTTGACTTACTATAGGAAAGACTTAATGATGTACAGAAGGGTTGTTTGAAAGAAACTGTGCAGGGTCTGGTGTTTTCTGGGGCTTCTCTCCTAAATGTTCATTTGGATGTTGCAACATGCTGACACCCTGTAATAAATCCATGTGGGTATTATTTAGAGGTCTCATACTTAACGCCTGTTTTTTAATACGGCTTCATTCCCTGTGAATGCTAATGCAGATACGGGGAGACGAGGAGCTCTCCGGTGGCAGACTCAGACGGGATGCCTTTGAGGCTGCGTCAACGGCCTTTGAAAATATCGATCACCAAGTGTGGTTACTGAGAAAAGATGCTGAAGCCTTTGGAACCGAACGGTTAACAGAGCATGGATCAAACCTGGATTTTCCATTATAGAATGGATAAGCCCTTATGTCAGTCTGTCCCTGTGGCTGTCAGCCAGTCTGATGGTTGGGTCTCAGCCTGGCGATGGGAAAATGCCCGTCTTTGTTACTCTGCTTTGTGAAGGTTGTGCTTGTAGAGAATATTCCTACTGCTCACCGCACAGCTTTTGTCCTCAGCAGGAGGCACAGGCACAAGCCTTTGACTTCTGGGAGTAAATGCAATTTGTCAAGGCCTTACGGGATTGGGTCCCGCTCTTACCCCTTGGTCTTTCCGACCTGTTATGCTACCGCCCTTTGCCTGTTCTGCTGCTTACCTGCAGCCCCACTGCTCCTTACAGCTCTGTCATCAGCAGTTGTCTTTTTTCCAGGTATGGCCGTCAGCCACCGCTGTGCAGCTGATGGGAAAATGGTAGCGGTCAGGCTGCAGGAAAGGTGGCTTCAGCTGACATTTTTGTATAAATTTGGAGCAATCCATTCCATAGGGGATTTGTAAATGTATAAACTCTGCACTACCACCTGTCTCTTCCTTCCTTTCACATCTGAGAGGGATGCATTGGTTTTAAGGCTAGAAGACATCACTCTGGGCTGACCACCCGCATAAATCATATCCTCTTACATCCCTGTATAAACTCATGTGTCGGGATCAAGAAGAGCACTTGTGACAGAAACTGTCTTCTAGCAAGAAAAAGAAAAATCTCCCCTTGATTAAGAAAGATCGACATAGTCCAAGACAATCCTTCTGAAGTTGTTCCAGTGTTGTCCAAGAAAAATGTCTTATACTTTCCATGTGCTTGTTAACACCCATCTGATATTCTTCCTCGGGAGTTAGACTCTGAGCCCATTACACATCCAATTAGGTTATAAACACTCCAGAAGTGCGGCTGCTTCACTATCTGCACTCTCATGGCCCGTGCACAGAATTCAAATATTAGTAAACAAAATATACATGTTTCATGACTGTAACTGCTCTTGTCACAAACTCAGCCTCAGATAATTTTGGATAATTTATTCCTGAAGATGCTCACAGAGTCTGGGATGGGAAAAGGCAGATACATTTTCCAATATACTGCTATGCAGAGAATGTACTTAGATCTTTGAATAATATTCCTGGTTTCTTTTGTTTATTTACATATAAGAGTTTAGTTGTCTGTGTGTGAGACCTTATTTTAAATGAAAATAGATGATGTTTAAGTGGAAACCAGAGATGAATATGGCATAGAAACCTTCAATGAAATAAGAGGAGATGGAATTTGTCCATAACGAAACCAGAATGAAGGTATTCTGTCAGCCTTTGTTTTACCTTGTTTCTCTTTCAGCCTAGCCTGGAGTTGTCTGTGTGCTTGCAAGGAAATCAATCTGTGCCTTGGGCAGCAGGATCTCTCCCTGGCTAGGGGAGACTGATGGATTGTTTCACATATTGAGACTGTAGGTTTGATGGAACTGTATAGGAAAGGTGACAGTAGTGGAGATTTGAGGGGTTTGGCTTCTTTCCTAAAATATATACCTTACAACATATGCTCCTTTTTTTTTCAGATAAAAAGAAAAAGCCCTCCCTCTGCTGTGTATTTCTTTCCTCTCTCTTGTGCGGTTCTCTCCTTCTTCTGCAAACATTTCGGTATGGCTTGTTTTAAGCAAAAAATAAATTAATAAGTACGTCATGCAAGATTACTACTATGGAAAAGCTTTTCTATAGGCATATTTAGTGACTTCGTAATGATTCAGAGATTTGGTTATATTGGTATTGGGGGGGGTGGGGGTGGTGTTTTGTTTTTTTTCCTTTAGTATAGCACTGTTTCTCATGAAATGGCCAACCCAAGCCCCACAACAAAAAATTCATACGAAATGGTCAAGGGCAAAGTGTTGACTTTGCTAAACCCAAGGAGAAGCATTGTGCTTCAACCAACAGGATCAGGATTTTTCTTGTCCAGGTGTCTAAAATTTGTTCATCAGAGGGCCAGGCTAAGCCTCTGAAAAATGTGCCCCCACATTGGGGACTGCATGCTTCAAAGTATAAATGATCTGCGCTCCCCCGTTTTCTCTTCACTGAGAAAAGGCAGCAAGCCTCCTATCCTACTGTCTCTGATTAACGAGTGATTATCAACAACAAAGTTATAGAATCATTGAATTGTTTAGGTTGGAAAAGACCTTTAAGATCATCAAGTCCAACCATTAACCTAACCCTGGCATCCCACCACTAAACCATGTCCCTAAGCACCTCCTCTGCCTAGCTTTTAAATACCCCCAGGGATGGGGACTCAACCACTTCCCTGGGCAGCCCATTCCAGTGCCTGATAACCCCTTCCATGAAAAATTGTTCCTAATGTCCAACCTAAACCTCCCCTGGCACAACTTGAAGCCATTTCCCCTCATTCTATCACTTGTTACTTGGGAGAAGAGATCAACCCCCACCTTGCTACAGCCTCCTGTCAGGCAGTTGTAGAGGGCGATAAGGTCTCCCCTCAGCCTCCTCTTCTCCAGGCTGAACAACCCCAGTTCCCTCAGCCGCTCCTCATCAGACTTGTGCTCCACAGCACTGCATGTCGCATGTGTCCCTGCAGCCGTGTTAATCAGCATGAAACATAAAACTTTAAATTACCATCTTTGAGAAGATGTTCCTAACCCAGTTATTACTTGAGTGAAAATACATAATCTTCCACCACTGTGTGGCCTCTCCCGCTCTAGCATATCATCATTACTGGGCTCGTGCTGTTGCTGTAGAGTAGAAGAAGTCCTCAAAGGTTTGCCTGCTTGTTTACTCACTCCCCTGGTATCAGTACAGACTGGGGGAAGAAAGGATCGAGAGCAGCCCTGCCGAGAGGGACTTGGGGGTGCTGGTGGATGAAA
>NW_009259707.1:2202489-2213002 GCF_000687185.1 Egretta garzetta | reverse complement strand
TAAGGAAGAAGTTCTTTACAACGAGGGTGGTGAAACACTGGAACAGGTTGCCCAGAGAGGTGGTGGAGGCCCCGTCCCTGGAAACATTCAAGGCCAGGCTGGACGGGGCTCTGAGCAGCCTGATCTAGTTAGTGGTGTCCCTGCTCCTGCAGGGGGGTTGGACTAGATGACCTCTAGGGGTCCCTTCCAACCCAAAACATTCTATTATTCTATGATTCCTGTATAGCTAAAGAGTAACCTGGGCACACACGGGGGAAAAAGAGCTCAGTGTCATCGGAGCATCACCGTGCAATTACCCTGCTCAGGTCCTCCCCAGCTCCAAATGCTGTTCAGCTCCAAATACATATAAGACTTACAGCCACTGCATCATCACTAATAATTAGCAGGTGAAAGCACCTTTCCATTGTGGCCATTAGGTGGTAACATTACCTAGTAGAAAGGCAGTCACCATCCTTTGCTTAGGAAGAGTACTACAGCTCTGCAGTGCAGGGTGTGAAGAGATGTTAAACTAGGAAGATGTTTTTTCGAGCAAAAATCAACTGCAGTTTCATGAA
Organism: Egretta garzetta; assembly: GCF_000687185.1. NCBI lineage: Eukaryota > Metazoa > Chordata > Aves > Pelecaniformes > Ardeidae > Egretta > Egretta garzetta. The sequence goes on along the minus strand of NW_009259707.1, from coordinate 2,212,448 downwards.
AGAGGCAGTCTTCATTTAAAAAAAGAAAGAGGAGACAAAGATTTATATTGGCAGATCTTGTGCAAGAAGGAGGCGAAAGGCTTTTGTGTTGGTGTTGGTAGCAGAGCGATTAAATTGCTCATCTCACCTTGAAGAACTGCAGCCTCAGAATTGCCATTTCAGAAGCAGACTGGCTTTCTGATTAAACTGTGTATCTGCTCTGGCCCCAAACTGAGTGAACTGGCTGAAACCAGGGCTGGCTTGCCCACCAGGGTATTTCTGATGGTGAGGAAACAGCACGCTGGAGGTGGATGGCAGCGTATCAGCTCCTCTGTGCCCAGCCATCCTCAGTGGCAAGAGCTCCAGGGCATAGGAGCAATTATGCCGATGCCTAGAGGAGCTAGCAGGGACTTCAGAGGCCCATCCACATGAATAAATGTGGGCAGGTTCTTCTGCTTGGGAGAAGGAGAGCCAGCTTCAGCTCAGAAGTCATGCAGCTCTGTTAGCACAGACAGAGCTAATGGGCCCTGCTGTGAGCTGGCTCAGGCCCCGTGCTGGGCTTTGGGATCAGAGCCCAGCAGCGTTCCCCTCCGCTCCCCACCGAACACATCCCTAGGGGAGCAGAGAGCCAGGGATGAAACTCCTGCCTTTCCAGGGAGCCGCGTGTCTGCACAACAGTGTTTTTGCGAGATCCAGGCATAGCAGCAGCAGACTGGGATTTAATCTTTCCCAGATAAATGGGTTTCCATAGGGCTCTTATGATTAAAAATGCATGTGTGCATGAGTGCTTGCAGGACGGACGCCTAAATGATCGCAGCAGGCAAAAAAAATTCTCCCCTCAAATTTCCATACCCTGCAGCCTTTGTACCTCCATGTTGGCACAGGCGCCCTTTGAAGTCACTGGCATCTGAACACAGCCGGGTGCAGTGGGGTTTCACGCGGGAAGATTAAAGCTATCATGATCTCTTACTCAGCAGCAGCACGGAGAGACTACAAAAGGTGCACTCTCCTGGAAACAAACCGAGCTGTAAATCAGAAAGGTAATCCAACATCAAATGAACGGAGGCATGGGCTTGTTCCCAGGCAGGGCTTAGGCAGGGCATCGGTGAAACTGGAAAGCACAGATATAAAGCAGAGGTGGCAAAAGAGGCCGCAAAGCAGATCGAGAGAGGTGCAAGGTCACACGTGATAGCGTCAGGAAGACAAGTGAGGTTTCTGCTCCGATAACCTGAGAATCGTGCTCCGAGCTGGGATGCGCTGCTTGTTATTAAGGCTCCCAAAGGCTCATGTTTGACTGGAGGAGAGAGCAATCTCCTGCAGATGACTTTGCCGTATTTTGACTGTTTGGGCAGACATTTTCCATGCCGGGGGCTTGCCTCAGGCAGGCTAGCTGGTGGTGCGGCTGAAAACTTCAGCTCATGTGATTCCTACCTGCCTGAGAAGGCAGGCAGGGGAAAGCGAGTTGTTTTGTTTATGCTAAAAGCACCTGGCAGGCTCGAGGCGATGTTTCAGCTCCCGTGCTTTTGGAACAGGGGCTTTGAGCCTTGAGCAAGGGGTGGCAGCAGCTCTCCGGCATGCACCCCTTTTCTTTCCCCATGAAAATGCACCCACTTTATCCCATTTCAGATTAAAAAGAAGAGTTTAAAAGCATACGCTCAGTAGGCATGGGCTGTGTCCCTGCAGGTCCCTGAGGCTTATGTCCACGCCGGTGGGGTTGCAGTGGAGAAGCACAGGGCTTGCCCTGCCATCCATGCTGTCATGCACCTCTGCAGGGTGCTGGGGCTGAGGGGACAGAGGCACAGGGGAGGGAACCTTGGGTAGAGCTTAACCCCTCACTGGCTTAAGCCCTTTGCTCTTCAGCAGGCAAACTCGTTCTGCTAAACTTCCCTACGCAGGCAGAGATCCACTCTGGAGCATGCTCAAATTTAACAGGCATCCAAGCCATAGCTAAGGGGTCATGAAGACACCGATTTGGCCTGTAGGGACCAGTTTTAGGCATTGCTAGAGCCTCAAACACAGCACAGGAAGAGGAAGGGATCCCACTGGGATGCTCAGGCAGGGTGGGATCAGTGTGGACTCGGATCGTCCCTCTCTCCACAGTGACCTGCTCCTGGGCCAGTGCTTACTGACCATCGTGTGGGCCCGACCCCCAGCTGGTTTTTGGGATGGGGTGGACGTAGTACCCTCCTTCACCAAAAAGGAATAGTTCTGTTTCACCAGTTTCACCCCATTCCCACTTCTGGCCATATCCTTCCACTGCCTTCTTACTTGGCCCCAGCTCTTGCAAACCACCTACCTGAACCATGAGAGCTCACTGGTCCTGAAGATAACTAACCCAGCAAAAGTAAAGTGGGTCTGCTGGTTTAGCACACTGAATTGGCTCCAAAAAACACTAGAGCCAGTGCTGGTAAGAGAGGCGAGGACGAGCTAGCAGGGGGCAGAGAGACTTCCCTATCTTGGTGGTAGCAAGCCACCACCTTGACTTAAGCTCTTAAGGGTCAGGCAGTTGCCTTGGGAAGCACAACCTGATTTCTACGCGTCCTCCAGTTTGTGCTGGGTTGATTGTATCCTACTGAACTGTGTGTTGGAACGGCTGGCTCCTTGGGTGGTGCTCTTTACCAAGGAAGGGACTCATGTGCGCTGTTCTGTGAAGGGGTTTGGGACTGCAGGAGGCAAGGGGAAGCATATTCTTCCAGCCATGATGAAGGTGACCAAGTGTCTGATGGTGGCTGGGCTTGCAAGAAAGTCCTCTCGTTGCAGCTTCCCCCAGTCTTGCAGTTGCTGGCATGATGGTGCTGTGTCCCCAAACCAGCTTTCTGGGGAAGCATGAGGGAGGTAATAATGATCTTGTGGCAAGGATTTGGTTGGGGGCCCGGGAAGACGGGGAAGCCATGGCAGCTGGGACAGGGCAGCTGGAGGTGGTGTGGGACACCCTTCGGGGAAAGGTTTGATCACCATGAATAGCACGTGGTCACTGGCATCATGATGCGGCATAAGGCAACATAGCTTTTTTTATTAAAAGAGCGCCACCCACCCCCTCAGAAAGTCCAGAGTTTTGGGGAAAGAAGAAAAGTGTGTACAAACCATTAAGACAGCCATAATGTGTAGGAACACGGATGCTAAAACCAGCTTGCTAAAATTAAGATCTTTAAGACTTTGCAATCTACTAATCTTTGAGTAGTTGCAGCCCATTTGTTGGGGGTTTTGATGGTTGTTTTTGTTTTGTTTTTTTTTTTAAGTGTACGTGCATTCTGGATGTGAATAATGAAAGAAGGGAACGAAAACAAGTCAAATATAGCTCAGAAATAAGAGTTCAGAAAAAATGTTTTGAAACATAAAAAGAAGAGTCCCGAGAGACAGCCGTGAAAGAAAGAATGATTTGAATGAAATCAGGCTGTGGTAAAAAGACACATTTTAATGTCCTACAGCCCCTCTCCATCTCCCTTCCTGTTAGACCTGACTCGCAGACTTGCCATATACTTTTCCAGGCTCATCTAAAAATATACAGGAGGCAGTGGAAGAGAAGAAGGAGAAGGATTTCTTAGAGGGAGAATTTTTTGTATCCCTCCATTTAAAGGAAGCAGCCGTGATCAGACAACGTTGCTGAACTAACCTGCTTCTCCCTGTGCTTGGCGTGAGGGCAGTAAGGTTAATTCTGTAGCGAGGGCAGCAAAGTCTTGCCCGTTAGTGAAGGGAGGGGGACGGACAGACCAACAAACACCGTTTCTTATCTGGCAGGGTCAGCCAGAAGCTGCAAAAAATATCAGCAGTATCCAAGTACAGGGGAAAAAAAGAAAGAGTAATTATGGTATTTTAAGCTATTTTCTATGGAAAATATAAATGCTAACATTTATTAATAACATGAACTAATGGTAACAGTGCTACCGGGTGAGATGCAATGGATGAAATGTGTCCCAAACCATGTGTCAAGGCCTACAAGACTCATAACCAGTAACTAATAAACTTTCCCTAAAGCAAAGGTGTTTGACCTGGAATTTGGGGCTGGACCTATAACTACCAGGAGGACCATGGAGGAGTGGAAGAAATAGTATGAAACTCAAAATGTTTTGGAAAGAACTGACTGATGACTGAAATGTTCTTCCTTCTGTTTGGAAGGAAAACACGACTCCTGCGGTTTTCTTGGAATGGGCTGCAGAAAACAATCTGGAGTGCCAAGTGCCTCTGTCCTAAGGCTAGAGACCAGGCCAATATGGCTGGGAGATTTTGTACAAACCTCATTAACAGAAACTAATCATTTTCTGGGTGTTGGGAACACCATTCAGCGCTGCCATGTTCTTGATTAAATGGGTTGGTTTAGTGGATCATTAAAATCTTCGTGGTGCTTCTTTGCAAAAGATGAAGTGTCATCTCCTGCAATCCCTGGCCAATTTCCAATTTCTCTATTTGCCTGCTAAGTTAATAAGCTGATGCCAGGTCTCAGTATTTTGTCATAAGTCTTGTGACTATATAAGCATTTAATCTACGCTATATTTAAAAACACTGTTGCATTAAAATGCTTGAAAACATGAAGCCTAATGAAGGAAGAAGGAAAGAAACCACGATCAATCTTTTTAACACGATTTTTTTGTGCTTTGAATTTCTTAATACCCTTGAATGGCCATTACTGATACTATCTCTTACATTTTAATGAATACAACACAGTTGTCTCAACAGCTCCTGTGATGAGATGCAGGAGCAGAGATGTCTCTCTGTAGTTAATTTTAGGCAAAATATAAAATAATAATAAAAAAATTCAAACACTTAAAAATTCATTGATGCTTTGAGGCAGAGATATTTATTTTCCCCCCTGTTCAGTTCAGATCAGTTAAACAGCCACACATGCCCATGCCACTTTAGGTGGTTTTAGAAGCCACTGGGCTTAAAACCACTACGCATGAACTCAAGAGATCACACAGGGGAAATGGGGTCACCTGAGCAGTCACCAAACACGCAGGCAGTTGCAGAACTCTGTAACAAATCAGCTAGGATCTTCTTTGCTTAGCCCAAAAAACATCCACCAAGTCCTGCAGGCTCCAAAGGCCACGCTGGCTGGCCGTAGGCTCAGCGATTGGGATCTCGCTGGCTCCGGCGACCTCCTTGCCTGGCTCCCGTCTGTTGTTTCTCAAGGTCAGGCTCAGAGTGGCTTTCTCTTGGATTGCTCCCAGATTTTTGCCCAGCCCCATGCTGGGGAAGCGGTGAAACCTGCTGGATCCATCCTGCTATCCTGCCGCAGGCGTCCCTCGAATTAGTGCTCCCCATTACGTTAAGGGGCTGGATGGAGTTTTACGTGGTGCATGAAAGGGGCCCTGCTCGCTGCTCCTCATCCCGGCGCTGTCTGGGGAACAGTCCTGCTGACGGCACTAATTAATATTTTTCACCAAAGTTTTGACACCAAGAGCCTACCGTTGCCACCAGCGGTGATGAAAGACATGTAACCAAATGACATCATCAGCACAGACTTGCTTGCCTAGCGCCCTTGGGGATGCTGCGTAGCAAGGCCGGCAGATTGCTCCCAGCACTGGCATGCCAGTGGAGGCAAACCAAGCCCTAAGACGAGCCTTCGACTCCTCCGTGGTGAAGCAAGGGACGTTTTAAAGAGAGTGATGTCACTGCTGATGGAGAGAACCCAAGGAAACACCACAGCATCAGTTGCACACGCAGTGGCTGTGTTTTTTACGTGGCAAGTATGAGAAAGGGGTACCGCAGGCATGGCAATAAACTTTTGAAAATAAATACTTCTAATAGCGATGCAGTAGTCGCAAGCTCAGCAGAAAAAGGTGTCTGGCTATGGCAGCAGGGCAACCCTGCCTTAGTCCTTAAAACAACCTGGAACAGCAATAAAGATTGCTGCTGTGAAAACACTGGTCACCTTTCACCGCTGCCTTTGAAAAGAAGTGCCGTTGTATTTTTACACAACTTTTTTACTTTTTGTCAAAAACTTCTGTCCCCTGAACTGAGAAAGTGACCTCTTCTGGGCAGACACCACACTCAGTTTAACCCTGAGCATTATATTCTTCCGTCAATCACTTCTTCTGCCACCAGAGCAATGATTTTCTACAATAACCTTGCACTTTAGTCAATCCATTCTCTGGGTTTCACCAGACAGCATTTTACCTTGGCAGTTTCTTGAGCCATCATGATGTATTTGGTATCCAGAGGAGGTTTTGTGCTTTGTGTTCCTTCGGCCCAGAGGCACTGAGTACCTGAAGTTCTGCGGAGCCCCCGTTCCCACACAAGGCTTGTGACAAACCCACCAGCTGAACAAAACATCCTTTGCCATTACCAGCATACCAGTGGACTGTAAATATTCATGAGTTATTGCCCTGGTTTTATAAATTATTTACATCATGGCTGTTTCACATAGCCTTACATACATACTTGTGTCCCTCCTAGCTCTATCCTACAACTAGCTATCCAAAAACCTCGGGTGGTTTTAGTCGAGGGGCTGTCAACGTTAAGCTCATGAAGGGGCACATTGATTCTGAAGCGCGGGCGTTTCCTCCAACACACGGTGCTCAGCCTGCCGACACCTGAAACGTGGGGCTATGGAGGAAAAGCCCGCTCAAAAGCAGTGACAGAAAGGACAAACTCATTTTGGTTCCCAGTTGCAGGGGAGTTGAGCTGGGACCCAGGCCTCCTGTGGGAGTGCTTCCGTGGCAGGGGTCTGGAGGGTGCTGCTCCCTCCCGCTCTGCCCCCCCCAAGCCACGGCTCCGGTGGAGAGCAAGGGGTGCTTTGGCCGGGGTGGCCACGTTGCTTTTTCATGCTGCCACCACCGTGATGAGCAGAGAGGCCTGAGCGTTAGCTGGAGGGCAGCTGGGGGATGGAGGGAGGCAGGGGAAAGGCTCGGGGTGCAGCTCCAAGTACTTTTTTCGGAAGGTGAAAGATGCCTGGGGCAATTGGGGGTGGTCGCCTGAAGCCACATTCAGGCTGGGGCTGGGGCCACTGCACGGCTCCCTCGCCGTACACACGCCTATACATCTATATACACATACGTATTCAATATACATATTTATATGCGATTACAATGTGTACAGTATATACGCTCTGCCTGTGTGTATATATATATTCATGTTTCAGCTGCAACCAGTCTGGAAACAATCCCTGAAGCTGGAAGCTGAGGCCCCGGTGCTTGCCAGGTTTCTCACAAGCAGGTTACAGAGAGAGCCCGGCACTCCCTTGCTTCACCCTCACCTCCTCCTAAATCCCGCCCGCGCTCCTCGCTGCACCCAGGCCCAGCCTCAGCAGGAGGCGAGGTGCCCGCAGCGGGCTCCTGGGTGCTGTGGGTCTCTGCTGCGAGGGAAGAGAGAGGTTTGTGTCCGTGGACGGGCACGGGTTTCATGGGCTTCAGCCAGGCTGTTCCCGGCATTTGCAGGGGAAGGAGCCGAGAGAAGCTGAATCCACTGAAGGGGAGCTTAAACCCGAATTAGGGAAAGGCAGAGTAAGTTTAGGCACCATGACATTAGTTATGATCTTGCTGAGCAAGGACTTCTAGTTTGTGAGTCTGGCTTTTGGGCCCTGAGTGCTTACTAGAAGCTAAGCCTGTCTATATGTAGAAGAAGAAATCTGAGTTATTTTTTAAAGCTGATCATTTAAAATGCATTGTGGTTTTCTGTGGACTTGGCAGGGGTGGAAGGGAGGGAGAAATCAAAAAAACCCCTGAACTAAGTCACCTTTGGTTGATTTGGATTCGCTTTTCCAGCAAGACAATCTCTCAGTTTCCATCTGCTGTTGCAGGCAGCTGACAAACTGCCTTTATATGTAGAGAAATGTTAAATTACATGCTACAGCTATTCATTTTTTTAAGTTCCCCTGCAAGAAAAGCCTGCATGAATTCCTGGAAGGTTCTTACTGGATTATGTGTAACCACAAAAAAAACCCCCAATGGGCTTCTGGGAACTGGCAGACTGTGCCATGACAAAAAAAAAGGCTGGACGCCTTGTCCGACCGAAACACATCTCACTCTGCATTCGGGCGCAAAGGGCAGAAGCCCACGGCTCCGGCTCCATCCTCTCCATCTCCTCCCACCCAGGTGGGTCCCCCTGCCGCCATGTCGCCGCCGTGCTCCCGTGGGGCCCTTCCTGGGGCCGTCCTCCTCCTCCTCCTCCTCCTCCTCCCGCTGCTCTGCGCAGCCCCCGGTGAGTGAGCACCTGGGTTGGGGTGTGGGGTGCGGGGAGGGAAAACCTAACCCAGCACCGTCCCGGGGAGCGGGCAAAAGCCTTCCCCTGGCGTCATGTGTGGCCTCATGGGTGAACGTTTTTGGTAACTCCAAAAGGCTGCAAGGAAAAAAAATCGTGAAGCAGTCTGGTTGTTAACGTGCCCCTCGCTCAGTGGCGAGGGTTTGCAAGGGTTATCATGCCGCCCTGGACACTGTGTCATGGCGCTGGCACCGGCTGTGGTCTTCTGCTGCAAAATATTATAATTTAATTGGCAAAGGATGCCAGTTGCGGCATTTCCTTGCCAAGAAGAGCTGGGGAGAGGATGCTGCAGTGTCAAAATCTTCCCTGTAGCATATGTTGTGCTCGAGTGTGGAAACGGGAGCAAAGGGAAGCACTGGTAGAAACTTGCTGCAGAGTTTTGCCTGGTGGTCTGGAGCTATGACAGAAGCACTTTCAGTGTTTTTCAAGATACAATCTTTTTTGTTGTTGTTATTTCCTTCTTAGTCAATGCACATGTTTTATTTTTACCTGTCTAGATGTTTCACGGGGAAATAAGCTTAAACTGATGCTTCAGAAACGCGAAGGTGAGTAAAGAGGCAGCAAGGTGCCCTCCCTTTATTTTCCCTTTGGATCAGTTGCCAGCGCTGGGAGCTGCCAATGTGTCGCCGCTCCAGCTCCAGCTCAAAGAGGGCGGCCAGAGGAGCGGTGGGCGAGCGCCCGGTTCAAAGCCAGTAGCGCAGAGCCGCTCTCGCTGCCTACCACGCCAAAATCTCCGGCACATACGGCGCCCCTGCGTCCACACAGCCGTTTGGGACTCGCTACTGGCAAGGCTGGAGGCTCTTGTTTATCGCGGCTCCAAAAACCAGGGTTCCCAGCCTCAGGCAGTACACTTGCGTTTTGCTCTGTGCAGTGTGCAAGCACCTACCTTTTCCAGTGCATGCATGGCAGGCGTGGCCTTTATCTGATTTATTCTGGGAAGTCACAAGCTTTTCCAAGGACTTGTAATGCATGGAAATGCCGCTGGCTCAGGTGCAGAGAAGAAAGTGTGCAAACCGGGCTTGCTCGCGATGCCTTGACTTGTTCCCTTTGTCCTCTTGGCCCCACATGCGCTTCCTTCTTGGAAGACTGCTCTCTCCACGGGAGAGACGGTGGCCAAGGGCCCGGCAGGCAGCTGCACGGAATGGCTCGCTGGTTGAGGGAAGGGGGTGGAAATGGAGCTGGCCGGGGACAAGCAGCACTGCAGCAGATGGGGGGCAGGCTGAAACACCCCAGAAGTTTTGGTTGCCTCCTCTCAGCCCACTCTGTGGCTGAGGCAAAGAATTTACACCCCCCCATGAGAGGGGACTCGCACTATTCTGCAAGCCTGCCTAACTTCTCACTGGGTTTTTCCTAGCATCACCCACCACCTCTTGCCAGCCCTAAAATGTGCGCCTCATCTGTGGCTGTTTTCTTGTGCTGGGGTTCCCCACCTTGCTGTTCTGCAGCGCTGGTGTGCAGATAGGAGCGACCACTTGTGACAGCCGCCCACCCTGCGCCCCAGTAGTGGTCGGCTCCGTTGCTCCGGACCCCCAGTCGCCCGCAGGGAGGCCTCTTGGGCGAGCAGGCAACACAGCCTAGGCCAGGAAGACCTGCAAAGCCTTGAACTGATGATGGAGGGAACATGCAGCCCCTTAATTCCAGCCTTGATCCCCTTTTCCAGTTGCATGCTAAGTACACAGTAGGGGTCCCTCATGCCAGGCTGGTTCAGGTGACACGGGCTTGGCCACCCTGCTTCCCAGCAGCTCTAGCCGATGGTGGCGCGCAACTGGGCTTCCGCCTTTGGC
>NW_009259707.1:2201685-2202024 GCF_000687185.1 Egretta garzetta | reverse complement strand
CGCAGCCCTTTGCCTCCCCCTACAAGTCTGCCCAGCTCCTGCTTCAATGCCTTTCACATCCCCACCCGACCGCCCCTCCTGCCCGAGCCTCCTCCCTCGCACCCTCCGAAAATCCCCATCCACACCCCTGTTCCTGCCCTCTCCCTCACTGCAATGAACCCTCTGAAGCCAAGACGTTCCTCCTTACTCCTACGCCTGCTGCTGGTTTCACGGGCAGACCAAACATCGTGCCCACGTTTTGTCATCTCCGTGCGCGGCAGGGGGCGAGCCGGCTCTCACACCTGCACCTCCCCGAGGGACGGAAACCCCCCCCCAGCCACCGCAGCAAACTGCCCGCCT
>NW_009259707.1:2200709-2201573 GCF_000687185.1 Egretta garzetta | reverse complement strand
TGCTGGTTTCCCGGGCAGACCAAACATCGTGCCCACGTTTTGTCATCTCCGTGCATGGCAGGGGGCGAGCCGGCTCTCACACCTGCACCTCCCCGAGGGACGGAAACCCCCCCCAGCCACCGCAGCAAACTGCCTGCCTCTTTGGCGTGGGGCAAGGCAGATGGCATGCCTGGGCCCAGCAGGTCGAGGGCATTCCCATGCATCCACCAAGCGGTGTGCGATGAAAGCCTGATGGGCTTTTATTTTCAAGGCATAGAGGGCGTTTTAGTAGCACTCGTTATTTAAAAGCTACTTTTTTATACAACAGATTTGAAAAGTCTATCTTTACGTGTGCACGTCCCTTCACCCTAATAAGTCAGCAGCATTTCTCCAGCTTCTTCAGGCTTTTTAACTTCACCTCTCATCTTCTTTCCCATTCCCCTAGGAGCAGCAGACAGAGGCCAGCCTCCTATTCTCTCCTCAAAGCACAACACAGTGTATGCTCTTTGGGTTTGGGGATATTTATTTAAATATTTGGGTATGTTTATTTAAATTAGCTTACACCTTTGAGCTCAGAACAGCTTTTACCAAAGCCAAGAGAATGAGAGTAGCTGAGAAATCCTATTACATCGACGATTCCTGGGTTTATGACCGCTACTGCTGCGACACGTGTCGTGCCGCCGAGCGCGACGGTGATGGCACGATGCGAGAAGCATTTCCTTACTTGCTGCAAGCAGTACGCTTCAGCCTGACTAAAAATTTCCTGGCGTGCCTTTTGTGGGGGGGGAATTCATTTCAGCCCCTGTTGCCACGAAGCCGGAGGTGTCCGTGAAAGAAACGGCGGCCAAGGAGTTCCTAAGCAGCCTGAGGCGCCAGAAGCGGCAG
>NW_009259707.1:2199506-2200441 GCF_000687185.1 Egretta garzetta | reverse complement strand
TGCCCTAAGGTTACGTCCCCAATGCATGCCTGCGCCTCCCCGGTGCAGGCAGCTCCTGACCATCACGAGCACCAGGAGCTGTGCTTCGACTTTAAATGTGAAAGGAAAAACCATTTAATAACGTGCAGCCAACCCCCCTTCAAATGAGAAGGATCCATTTTTTCTTTTTTTAAACAGTTAATTTGTAAAAACACTGGAGTGGAATCAAGAGTTCCCAGCTCTGCACAAAGCTCTACTACACAGATGCTGAAATAGGGTGAAAAATGTGCATTTAGTTGCGGTCCCACACGTAGAATAATTTCTACGTTAATCAGAGGTAAAAAATAGTTATAGATGTTGAATTCTTGGCTTCTGGCAGCTGTGTGAATACATTTAATGAGACTGTATTGGCACAGGCAAGCTGGAGTACATTTTAGACCTTTGTGCTATGTGGATTGCTTAGAAGATGAATGCAGGCATTTTCAAAGCTGGAACAATTAGGAAAAATAATCCTTTGCTTGGACTGCAATAATGAAGGACATGGGGTTTTTTGTATCCTCCTGGACCTTATGCAGTTAAAGTGGCTTCTTAACAGCATGGCTATGTCATGTCCCACCCCCCCAATAGGAATAGGAAAAATAGGAAAAGTGGTTTTATGCATCAGAAAGTGAAAACTGGGGGCAAATACCAAGAAATAAGGAATAAGGACAAACCACGTAGGTAAGATGAATTCTTCTTTGAGTTCCTGTGGGCATTTCAAAAACTGAAATGAGGCCTGTTGTGGGGTACAATGAATCCACTTAGTAGGTTTTCTTGAGTATTAGGACACAGTTTTAACAATGAAATAGCTGTTTGTTCCAGCAAAGGACTTGGGCCATACTTACCCATTGTTTATTTTGCAAAACTTTTTTTTTTTTTTTTTTTTTTTTTTTTTAAACCCGGCCCAAAAATATTTC